>NW_019238799.1:42275-46124 GCF_002742605.1 Olea europaea var. sylvestris | reverse complement strand
CAAACTAATCTCGAGGCTAAACAAATTAGTATAATTTGAGAATTCGTGGACTGAAAAGGTCCAACAATAAGAGGAGGAACGTTTAGAGCCCAACCGAGGAACTTCAGAAGGCTTTCTCATAAACATCCTTTTCACGAACCTCTAAAACTCCCATGTTCCATTAAGGATGAAATTTCTTAATAATGCAAAGAACTTTGTTTCCCCTTTCCTGTGTGAATTCTTCAATAAGTTTGACTTTGTAAGCATTCCTCTCAACAGCCGTAGACTCCACAGTGGAAAATTTTGCCTCGCTGTTTTCTACTTCTTTATAGAATAAAACCATCTTTTCCATCCCTTATCAAGATCCTTAATTGTAAGAAAATAATTGATTTTAGCCATTTTGAGCTCCTCTTTTAGCTTGGTAATCTTGTAGTTTCTCCGCTCGGCATACGCTTATTATTTAACTTAGTTTGCATTAAATCTTTGTGGAGCCTCCTAATATCTGACAGCAAAGTGGTTCTGTATTAGCATAATTCTCAGCATTTCTGTACATGTCCTTGTACTTGGTTTTCTCCCCTTTAGCGACATCTAGCCTTTTTAAGAATGTCATATTTCTTTTACAAGGACTCAACCTCTTTGTCCAAACCATTAGCCCATGTAACGTAAAGCTTATACTCTGTCTATTGGTCATGTTATAATCCTATAACTCGCATTCGATTAGCATCAATTATTTCTCCCCTTCATATGGGAGTAAGTTCGGCAGCAAGTTTCTCCCAGGTCTGATTTAATAAGTAAAGACAAACGTCACAGTCTGAGAGGCAAAATGGGAGAGTGCAAACAAAACTCTTGATCCTAGCTCATCATGATGACGGGGAATAAATAGAGATCCAGTGCTAGAGGTAGAGAAAAGTTTTGGATTCAAAGTTCGCTCGTGACATTTTTTGTTTCCCTTTAGAGAGGTTCCTATCACAAATATGCGAAGAAGATGGAAAATTTTCTAAAGGCAAAGACCCTTGAATTGAAGCATCGGTGATAGAGGACTTTGGTGCCCCCAAACCCTTATGGAGAGGTGGCTATGTGATCGTATCCCCAAGGGGGAACATGACTAAAACTTTCAGGTCCATCAGAGTTTAAATCCTTAGATAAAAAAATCTTCTGGCAGTTACAATGGTTCGAATTAAAATCAATCCATACTATGAAGAAAAATGAGAAATCCAAAAAAATAAAATGCCAAAATTAGAAGGATCCTAATGCATAAACTCACCCATGGTAGTTTGAACACCAACATTGTAAAGTGTGAAATTGAAAGGATAAAGCAATCTCTCGGCTTCACAAACTTCAGGACTCAAGTTAAATATATGAGCTATTAAGGCACGAAGGTCACCAAGAACCAGACAGCGAAGTAAAATAGGCGATTTAGTTGTACTAGATAACCACGATGAAAATAAATTGTTTAAGACGAAAGACAAGCAACAAATCAATACTTATTGCACTCACCATGAGTTCAAGACATAACAATTGGAGGATTAGGGTCATTAGGATGAAAACCCAAATTGTAGTGAAACGAACAAAAATATCTTTTGCCAATTAGGCACCTGACTAGGAGTAACAAAAGTTTTGGGCATGACCTTAGAAAATGAGAGGAAAGGTAATAATATCCTTTTGAGGACTCACTGTATTCTCCGTTTGCACGAGATGATAAATGGAACGAAATACATTTGGCGAGAATTTTTCAAATGAACCCGCAGATCCCCATAACAAAGGATCTAACCATTTGGGCCCATCTATTTGAAGTCAGTTAGGTGGGGACAAAATTAAAAGAAGGAAAAATATCTCGAAAAAAGTGATGAAAAGGGACTCTAACCCCCATAACATCAAATGTTTATGAATAGCTATACAACTTGGGGGAAGACAATTCGTCATTTGAGATTTTCGAGGACTTAGTAATTCTATGTTGTTAAGAATATTAAATTGTGCCCTAATATAGTTAAATTCTGTTTAATAAGATTGGAAAAATTCCAAAAGCTTAAAAAAATCTCCTCATCTCTTTTGCTAAGGACAACCGGCTTACTCGAAGGTTCACATACCTCATGATATACTCCAACACTGGATCAAGAACTACTCATTTGTCCAAGAAGTTCTGGGTTAATGCATATACTAGATTAAGTAACTACCCTATAAGTAAGCACATAAATGTACAACACGTCTACAAAAGAGAACGAAGTGCCAGAAGAATCATCTCTAAGCCTATAACTTCTAGAATTAGAATCATGAGACACTGTAAGGATCCCTCTAGGAAGACATTGCGAACAAAACTTTAAAGAAAGACGAAAAGAGAACATGTACCTAGGCAAATGATTTCGAAGAAGATAAGGAATATAACCAATGATTTCGAAGAAGATAAGGAATATAACCAAACCTAGCAATTAAAGGCAACAAAATAAAGAACACCCACAGAGGTAATGATATATTTATAAATTTTATATGGAAGGTATAAAACATTGAATCATTTTAGTAAATCATGGCCGTTAAAAATGAATGGAACCAATAAGAGGAAGTCATCTGCCATTCTTCCTAAATGACCAAATTGCCTCAAAACCCTAAGAAAAATCCATAAAGACTTCCACCTAAGAGAAGAAGACTATGCAAATTCAAATATCTTCCTCACAAGTAGTCATTTCCCATCTTGCTCCTATTTAGAGCATCAAAATCAGAGACAGGGAGAAAAAATTATGGCTAGATAAGAGGAATTTGTTGATATGATTTTTAACGTCAACAGCCTACATGAAGGCTGCTATAGAAGGGAAGAAAGTAACAAAAGAGGGATTTTTTAAGATACTTATGCAGCAAAGAATAAGAGATTTCACAGTCCAAGATAAATTCCTACTTCAATGTTGCCACCAACACGAAGAAAGCAAGAACACGCCAATACAAGCTTAGATAAAGGATGCTAGAGAAAAAAATAACACAAGGTAGAAATGCGTTTCTTCCCTTAATTAAACGAGTGCTCATTGAACTTTACCCATGGTTACTACTTGCTTACTGGAAATTAAATGGTTATCCAATGCTCAGTGAACTATTCTTTAATTTACCTATTCATCACCATAGCTAGTTCTGTATATATAATTGGATAAATAATTCCACTTGGCGGATGAAAAAATGACATGCCATAACTAAGAAATGTGTAAAACGAAAAATATATTCTCCATTCTCCAAATTTTCAAACAGATTGATTGAAATCTTTATTCCCCAATCAACTTCTTCCCCAAATCACCTTCCTCCCCAATTCCAATCCTAGGTTCATAATTAGCATCCAAGAAGTTCTATCTATATCCGTAATTCATTGAAATTTTCACTGTTTACAATTCATCCCAAATCGGTTGCAAACCCTAGGTTTTTTCCCTCAAACAATTAAATTAAATTTAGCCACCAAACATAGAAAATTCTTGTCTTGGTCGTAAAGAACATGGGGGACCTACGAGGTTTAGAAAGCAAATGAAATGTAGTTGTGGAGGAAGCTCTTTTTCGTACCATGGAGGGGACCACAACAAGATAAATTATGTGAAATTATTTTGATAAATTCTTCAATTTATATTACACATGGCAAAGACATGTTCTTAGTTTGTAGAAATAAGTTAAATTTTTGCACAAAGAACACTTGACTGTTGAAATAAAAATAAGATTAGCATTAAAGTAATTACATGTGGCTACAGAGCCTTTTTTTTGTCCATGATTCATATAGAACCAGAAATTTTACATGAAATTTAGTGCCTGTTTAAGCCTCATCTTCATGGAAAAATGTATTTTGAAATAATATTTTGTTGGAGAATGTGTGGATAAAAAATAAGAAAAGTTTTTAGTTTTTGTGTA
>NW_019238799.1:2120-41410 GCF_002742605.1 Olea europaea var. sylvestris | reverse complement strand
CAACGATACTCTTATTTGTGGGTTTCTCAAGTTTTTTCTCTATTGCAAAATCCAAGCCCAAAAGACCAAGTGCTATTTCTACGCCTCGTTTTCATCTCATATAATTATTCCCAGTCAGGGTTTCAATAGCAGATAATTGATTTGAAAGAGATGAGGCATTATAAACTGTGGAAACATAAAATCTCACGCTTAATATCAACCAAATATAATGCATGCAATCAAATGGATGATGAAATATCCAACTAATTAATATAGGCTTTTAATTAGATAATCCGTAATTTAAATCGAAACATATGAATTTTATTACGGTAAGAGCTTAAATGCATCATCATAAAGTCACATTTGGGTCAACAATACAACATGCTATAAGGTAAAACACATCATGTAGCTAATTAACAAAATTACATTGGTTTTCGAAATTTCAACACCTTTGGACAGAAGGAGATTTCTAGATCAAGGCAAACTCGTTAACTGCTTTATACCATTTCCAAAAAAAAATATCACATATAATAACACCTTTGGGCAAGATATTATATGCAATAAATCAAAATTGTTGTGCAAAAATATATATTTATTTATTGTAGAGAAAATCGAATAAATAATAATGAGTGTGCCACTTTGGTAGCTACCACCCATTTTTATTTCAAAATATTTCCCTCTCAGTGGGAAAATAAGAATCATCTCAATGCCCATGAAAAATTCAATCACAAAACATAATTATGTAACAAATCATAACCATTAATCGATAAATGGCAAAATTTATATGTGATTTGGAGACAAAATGGGGCAACAAATTTCAATATTTCAGTATATAAAAATTAAAATTTAAGCGCGCAAATAATGGCAACATTTAAATGCATGAAATAATACAAAAGTCGCCAATTAAATTATTAGTATTATTTAATATATTTCAGTTGAGTCAATTATTGAATAAATTTTTTTTTCATAAAACAATATGAGATCTTCCTAAAATCGGGGCAATCAAGATCCAACTGGGAAATCAAAACCCGTATTCTTGGCTTCTTCAAAATAAGAAAATTTCAATGAAAAAGAAATTATATATAGACATGCATACACATACAGAGACCTTGAAAAAGTATTCACCTACCAAAAAGAATTCTCCAAAAAAAAAATTCCTTTTAAAACTTGGCTGTCAGCACCCTGTTAGTACAGAAAGCTCAAAAAGAATTCTCCTACCACTACGGCTTCATCGGTGACTAACAGCTAAACAGGCAGCAGTCGGAGGATGAAATACATGATGAAAAACAAAGGCAGTTAATTCACGTAATTTGTGATTGTGAGTTTATCCATAAACGTCTCCCTAAAGAGTCCACTACGAGGATTTGATTTTGAGAATTGAGAAAGAGAATATTGAAGTGATCTGCCTATTCTCATCCCTTCATATATAATAATTAAGTACAGAAAAGGGGAGGAAAGGGAAATTTCACATGGCACTTACTATAAATTATATCACTTTGGAATTTAATTTAAAGTTTGCAGACAGTTTTGCATACAATGTTGAAAAGTTTGTAGAATATTTTTTTTATTTGTTGACTGGAGTATATGGGAAGCCGACAACGGGAAATTTGGCATCCATAATTTCATAATTCAAAAGTGGGAATTGAAAAATAAAGTTATTTTACGAAGGATTCTAATCTTAACATGTAGGCTTTAATACCAATTGTTGAATTTAATTGTAATCATGCTAAGAATTAAGAATCAGCAAAATTAAATTAATAAAACGAATTCATACCTGCGGAAGCCATTATTGGTATGAATGATAGTTGTAATAGCAGTCAAAATTTTCTCCTCCTTGCTCCTCACAAAGTATTAAATATCAATGAGACAAGCTAAAAATATATGGAATGGAGAGGAGAGGGGACGTAGCCTTTATATAGGAAATAATTGAGTCATCCCATTACGACTAGAATTCTAATTAGGGTTTATTTCCGACCCACATATTTAAAATTACCACATCATATTAATTACAACCCGTAAAGTATAAAAGGCTTAATTCATCACTTAATAAATTTGGCCCAAACACAAATATCATTATGAGTCATACATCTAACCCGTAAAATTTACAATCGAATGTGTAGCCCACATATGGAATTATTCCAACAAGTAATACAACAGGTGAAGTGCAACTACTAGAATTGGGGATTTCTGATTTATAGTTCATGCCAACACCTGGTTTTGGTATAACAAGTGTTGTCCAAATAACGGAGAAAGCTCCTTTGCAGATGCCAACTAGAAGTATTCCACTTGAATTCTTGGTGGAAGATTTGCAACACAAAGTATCAAGAAAATGCCAGAAATAGGACAACCAAGACAAAAAATAAAAAGGACTCTTCGAGGGTCAGTTCCATAATCCATTTGCACCACCAAACGAAGTAAAATTCAACAAATCAATAGCAACTCACAATCTGGTTTTTTATTCAAATTCACACACCACTCAGTAGAATTCACTTCCTGTGCTATGAACTAGTTTTGATACAGAAGATAGTTATGTTTCTTTTTCTTTTAGTGTAAAGCAACTATGTGAAGGTCTGAAGTTCAGTTCTATGAGTTTTTTATGTTGGAGATCATTTTGGCAGGAAAAACAACTCTTTCAAGACAATATTGTGAATACTGATGAAAATTGCAAATTGGTGCTTCAGTTGCTTGTGCTTTTATGTTATTGTTAATTAATAGTGAATTAAAATAAATTAATTATTTTAGCATTTTAGGTTCCATTGATGATCTAATGTTAACCCTTGTGTACTTGGATAACTGTTGTTTTGCATTATTGGTATATGTTGTATCGCTCTAAGTTTAATCTACTTAACAAGTGGCCTGTATAATTTGCTTTTGATCACTTCATAGTTGTAGCAAATGTAAATGTTAATTTTCATCTTCCATGGGTAAAGTGTTGAGTGGGTCCAGATTAAAACCCACTTAAGCCCAAGTCTTATATTATTTGCAATAGGTCAAACATATATATAATGCTCAAAAATTGTGGCTGTGAGACGTGAGAGAGAGAGAAATTGTGGCATTCAATTGTGTGAGAGGAAAAATAATTGGCTGCCATTGTGAAGTCAAAATCGGTGGCTCCCATTGAGAAAACCAATACAATTGTTTTTGACAGAATTATAGAGGATATTGCAGAGAGATAGCCGGATTGGACATTTTGGAGAGAAGAAAAGCGCTGAAATTGAGATATTAAATAAAGTGGGCTGCTCAATTTCAATTTGAGGTGTTGAATCACACAGGTTATTTTTCTTCTCTACATAATACAAATTGGGATTTTCTCTAAGTTGTATTTTGGGTACTTTATAGGTATAGTATTCAAAGTGGGTTCTCACAAAGTTGATCGAATTTGTTGATTTGCGGGGAGATTATTTATTGCCTTGAGATTAATTATTGTGGAATTCCAATTTGTGGAGAATTCAAGTTTTGGGACATAAACTTGAATATTATAATCTATATTAATTATTATAATATATTTTGGTCGAAACTGCCCCGTCATTTTTTCCCTCTACACTGGAGGGTTTTTTTCACGTAAAAATTTGGTGTTGTGTTTTCTTATTTTTTTTCTTGGATTATTTATTTGCGTAGTTAATCGTTCTAATTAATTGCTTGAATTGATAAATTTATTCTTGCAATAATTGAAATTGCTTAACAAAGTGGTATTAGAGCCAGGTTGCATGGGTGTGGTTTTATTGCGTAATAAATGGAGAATACTTCGGGCACTATGATTAAATTGTTAGCTTCAAATTATTCTATTTGGAAGCCTATGATAGAGGATATCCTTTACTGTAAGGATTTACATGAACCTATTGAAGGTGATAGTGCTAAGCCAAGCAGTGTGAGTGAAGGTGACTGGAAAAAGATGGATAGGAAAGCCATTAGATATATTAGACAGTGGCTTGACATTAATATATTCCATTATATATCTCAAGAGACAGATGCACAGTCTTTAGGAAAAATTGGAGAGTCTCTAAGAGGGAAGATTGCTCAAAATAAAGCTTTTGCTATTAGAAAGCTCGTGAATCTGAAATTAAAGGAGAGAAAATCAGTTGCTGAGCATTTGAGTGAATTTCAAGACTTGGTAAATCAGTTGACCACGATGAAAATAGTACTAGATGATGAGATGCAAGCACTATTACTTTTGAGTTTTTTGCTTGATAGTTGGGAGACTTTGGTGGTATCACTTAGTAACTCTGCTTCGAATGGTATGCTTGAACATACTCTAGTAAAAGATAGCTTGTTCAATGAAGAAATACGAAGAAAGCAACAATTTGGTAAAAGATGTTTCTTATTCTCACTTGAAAATTTTTGGGTGCAACAACGGTTGAAGTTAGATGATAAAGCTAGTCCTTGCATTTTTGTTGGCTACGAAAATGCAAAATTTGGCTATAGATTGCGGGATCCAGAAAAGAAGAAAATATTCAAAAGCAGAGATGTGATTTTTTTATGAAAATCAGAAGTTGGTGGATGTTGAGAAATCTGGGAATCAAAGATGTGTTATTAAGGGTGTCACTGACCTTACACCTGTTTCTTTGCCTTCACACAGTGTCACTTAGGGTTAGAGACACACGTTGACATTCATGCTAATGAGCCAGCAAGGGTTGATGAGGATGATTTAGAAGATGTTGAGCAGGGGGAGCATCCTATTACGTCAGAACCTCAGGTCAGAAGATATACCAGGGAGCATTATTCATCAACCAGGTATCCAGTATCAGATAATGTGTTGGTAACTGATGAGGGAGAGCCAGAATGTTTTCAGGAAGCAGAATCTCATAAAGATAAACAAAGCTGGGTGAAGGCTATGCAGAAAGAGATGAACTCTTTGCAGAAGAATAACACTTATGAGCTAGCATAGCTTCCTAAAGATAAAAAAGCATTGAAAAATAAATGGGTGTTCAAACTGAAGAAAGATGGTGAAAAACTAGTGAAGTATAAAGCTTGATTGGTGGTAAAAGGCTTCGATCATAAGATAGTGATTGACTTTCATGAGATATTCTCTCCTGTTGTCAAAATGACTTCTGTTCGAGTAGTTTTGGGTTTAGTAGCTAGTTTGGATCTTAAGCTCGAGCAATTAGATGTCAAGACCACCTTTCTCCATGGTAATTTGGAGGAAAAAATATACATGGTTCAGCCAGAGGGATTTGAAGTAAGAGAAAAAGCGCATATGATTTGCAGGATGAAAAAGAGTTTATATGGATTCAAATGGGCTCCAAGACAGTGGTATAAGAAGTTTGATTCATTTATGGTGGGTCATGGTTATACCAGGACAGATGCAGATCATTGTGTTTATGTCAGAGAATTCCACGATGGTAATTTCATCATCCTTTTGCCATATATAGATGATATGTTGATAGTGAGACATGATGTTCAGTTAATTCACAGTTTGAAAGTAGATCTGTTCAAGTCGTTTGACATGAAAAATCTAGGACCAGCAAGGCAAATTTTGGAAATGCATATTCGTCGTGATAGGAAAGCCAGAAAGTTATGGTTATCACATGAGAAATATGTAGAGAGAGTGCTGGAAATGTTTAACATGAATAATGCTAGGCCTATTGGGACACCACTTGGTAGTCACTTCAAACTGAGTAAGGTGACATGTCCTTCTAAGGAGAAAGACAAAGAAAAAATGGCAAAGATTCCTTCCTCCTCTACGGTTGGGAGTTTGATGTATGCCATGGTTTGTACACGACCACATATTGCTCATGCAGTTGGTGTAGTCAACAGGTTTCTTGATAATCTCGGTAAAGATCATTGGGAGGCAGTAAAATGGATCTTTAGATACTTGAGAGGTACTTCTAAGATGTGCTTGACATTTGAAGATTCAAAACCAATTTTGGAGGGTTTTATAGATGTAGATATGGCTGGTGATCTTGATGGTAGAAAATCAACTTCAGGATATTTGATTACTTTTACAGGGGGAGCTGTCTCATGGCAGTCAAAATTACAAAAGTGTGTTGCTTTATCTATAACTAAGGCTGAGTATATTGCAGCAACTGAAGCAGCGAAAGAAATGCTTTGGATGAAACGGTTCCTTAAAGATTTGGGTTTGAAACAAAATGTGTATGTACTTAATTGCGACAGTCAGAATACATTTGATTTGAGCAAGAATGCTACTTATCATTCTCGAACGAAGCACATTGATGTGAGATATCATTGGCAACAATAGATAGTGGCAGAACAATTGATATGGTTAGATAAGATTCATACAGAGAAGAATCCAGTTGATATGATGACAAAGGTTGTGACCAGAGAAAAGCTTGAGTTTTGTGTTGGACTGACCGGTATGGGTTCTAACTAATTTGTTAAAGCTTAATCTCCTTCCTCAGTGAGGTGGAGGGGGAGATTGTTGAGTGGGTCCAGCCCACTACAACCCATTAAAATCCACTTAAGCCTAAGTCTTATATTGTTTGCAATAGGTCAAACATATATATAATGCTCAAAAATTGTGGCTGTGAGACGTGAGAGAGAGAGAGAGAGAGAGAGAGAGAGAAACTGTGGCATTCAATTGTGTGAGAGGAAAAACAATTGGTTGCCATTGTGAAGTCAAAATCGACAGCTCCCATTTGAGAAAAACAATACAATTGCTGTTGACAAAATTATAGAGGATATTGCAGAGAAATAGTCGGATTGGAAAGTTTGGAGAGAAGAAAAGTGCTGAAAATTGAGATATTAAATAAAGTGGGATGTTCAATTTCAATTTGAGTTGTAGAATCACACAGGTTATTTTTTTCTCTACATAATACAAATTGGAATTTTCTCTAAGTTGTATTTGGGTACTTCATAGGTATAATATTCAAAGTGGGTTCTTACAAAGTTGATCAAATTTGTTGATTTGTGGGGAGATTATTTATTACTTTGAGATTAATTATTGTGGAATTCCAATTTGTGGAGAATTCAAGTTGGGGGTATAAACTTGAATATTATAATCTATATTAATTATTAAAGTAAATTTTGGTCGGAGCTGATTTTTTCCCTTTACACTGAAGGGTTTTTTCCACATAAAAATCTAGTGTTGTGTTTTCTTATTTTTGCTTGGACTATTTATTTGCATAGTTAATCGTTCTAGTTAATTGCTTGGATTGGTAAATTTATTCTTGCAATAATTGAAATTGCCCAACATGAAGATCCACATCTGATTCAAGGTAGGAGCCAAGATTCTTTAGCCAAATAATGTACTTTGGCTGAGTTTTGTTAAAAAAAAAAAAAAAAAAAAAAAAAAGGTTGAACCCCAACCTTAAGGGCCCCCACCGACCCTGCCCTGGGCCATCGTGGAAGAGGTAAATCGCAGGATGTGCTTCCCAGGAGTCAGGGCGGAGAGCATATGGATAGGCCAAGGCTGTTAACCCATATGGTAACTCCCGCTTGCAACAAAACCAATCCACCTTGCAGGGAATCGAACTCTGCACACTGCCGTGCTGAGCCCTATCCGCCCTCCCCTTTGCCACTGGAAGATATGCCCTGGGGGCCTTTGGCTGAGTTTTGTTATTCATATATGGGAAGGATCAAGATAAGAAATTGTCCCCACAAAAGGGAGTGATTTTTTCCGTGCCTATAATCTCTGCTTCTTTACTTCCCATGTCACAAGGAATTTTAGATTCAAATACGAGCTAGAAATGTAGAGCATAAATGTCCTTAGGAAATTCATAAATCCAATATGGGATGAGGTAAGATCCTTAATAAAATTCATGAATCCAGTTTGGAATAAGAGTGAAATCCTTCAGCAGCAGCACAGCTATGATCTATTTGAAGGTTAAAATTTCCTATGAGAAAGATATAATTAGAAATGTCAATAACCTCAAAGAATAAGAGCCATACGTAAAAATTTCTCCATGATTTTTTTTGGGTTAGAGGGAAAGAGCAAGATAATAGGAGACTCGAAAAAGAAAACATTTAAATCAGAAATGGAGAAGCCAGAATTTGTCCATAGGTAAGAATTTCTCCATACATTTGTTGTTCCTAGGGTTAGGTTTCATCTGGGGATTTATGATTTTGAAGTTACAGCATGTGAATTGGAGGTCTTTTGTTTCAAAATAAAGAAGCTAGAAAAACGTTTCTGTTAAATGAATTAAAATTGTTAATAAATAAAATGTATTTTTATCCTCCGTGTCGTCCACTAATATTGTGTGTTGCTACTTCATTTTTTCATTAGACATATTTGTCTAGCTGTATAGACAAAATTAGCTATGGTGAGTATTGGATAAATTAATGAATAGATTCATTAGTGAGTAATTATTTAATTTTTAGTGAGCAAATAGTAATCATGAGTAAAGTTCAATAGTACTCATTTAATTAACTCAGAGACATTATATTGTATACATCAAACTTAAATGTACTTCATGAAATTGAAGAGTTCGGTAAACGGTTCAAATTATATAAAAATTTGTGTGTGCATGTGTGTGTGTATATATGATCTAATTAGCACCGATGCTTAAGTTATGTTAAGCATCAATGACATGACACACCAATTAAGACTTAAGAGCAGTGTTCTATAAAGTGTAATGCATGGTGATGCGTGGAAGCCAAGCTATGGGTTAAGCAAGCTTAGACGAGGCATAGACATTAAAAAGGGGGTTTCTTATTTTAATTTTTAATCAATCGAAAAATCGTTTAATAATTAAAAATAATATTTGCCAAATATCTAAAACAAATTTATAGAAAATTTATACATTTTTCCAAAGTTTTCAACAAAAAGATAAATTTTAAATGTAAATATTAAATAGTAAATAAATAAGAATTTTTGGAAGATTTCCTTTTTTCAAGACTTCAAACGACTATTTTGAATTTTGAACCGACGAAGTGAAGAAATCAACATTTAAGTTTCAACTTAGAAGAAAATTTTTTTTTAAAAAAGAAGATAATTATGCGCGTCTAGATGCCCATAAATGAGTCTAGGCGTGCATTAGTGATCAACGATTGTTGTTGACCATTAAATAAGGTGTCAAGCCACTTGGCTTGACTTTTTTGCCGTGCATCGTGTCGCCAATTTGCACCTTTTAGAACAGTGCTCAAGGGTACATTTTAAAGCTTAGCCGAAACATGCACAAAATGGAGTAGGTTTGTGTCTGATTATAGTTTTCTTATAACTTCAAATCAAAATAAAATATTAATTTTAATACTACTTTCACAGTTACTGTCAATTTATCATTAATGTGTTTCATAGGATTCATTAATCATCTTTTTCATAATTTTTTCTAAACAAACATATAGCCCCTATTTGACAACCATTATTTTCAATTTTTTTCTTCAAATAATCGTTGTCAATTAAGGGTATAATCCCTTTTTGTCTGTATTCAATTTATCCCCTGTTTGGTGACCTTAAAATTTTTAAAAATATAGTTTTGAGTAGTTTTTTTTTTTTTTTTGAAAAATGTGTGGTTAAAAAGTAAGAAAAATAAAGAATTTACATATAAAATATTTTATTGTGTAAATGTGTGATTGAAAATTAGCATGAAAATGTTTGTGTATATTTATTCAAGATTCTTTGAGACTCCAAAAATCTTGGAGTATCCAATAGATTTTTACTTAAGGGATGTTTGATAGGCATTTTTATGTAAAAATTCATTTTAGAATAGTAAATTGATGTGAAATGTGTGGTTAAAAAATAAGGAAATTTTTTTTATTTATGTGCAATATTATTTTAATAAAAAATGTGTGGTCAAAAAGAAGAGAGAGAAAAATATATTTTGAAAAGAAATGGCTACCAAACGGGCCTTAATCGGGGGAAAAAAATAGGGTTTGGCATACAACAATTGTCTGGCTTTTTTTATTTTTTATAATTATTTTTCCCTCTAACTGTTCAATGAAAAAAATGACACGTGTCCCCCCATTTTAAATTCTATCGCTAAGCCTGTTCATGTAGTAGCGTTCTAAATTTTTATAGACTTTTTGAAAGTACTTAAAAAGTCCCAGGGCATTAAAACAAGACTTTTGATAATTTTAATCACTTTTAATGATTTTTATACAATCTTTCATGTGTTAAATTTTAGTGAAAAAATTAGTGGTTTGCATGGCCTGATTCGGTTAAATTCTAATGAGAATCAAACTTAACCCTTAATTTTAGTATTTAGTAAGTGAAACCGTTGGGTCCAAATTTAATTATGAAACCGTTCGAGTTCGATTCTATTCGATTTAGTTCCATTCGGTTCCCAAGTTTTGTACTATAATTATTTTTTTAAAATTTACAAAACTACATTAATTCAACTAATGTATGTTCAATCTTAACTTTTACAAAATAATGTAATTCCATCTTATATGCCTTTTGTGTCTTTTTTTACTGAGTTTTCATGAATTTGATTGTTAAAATCGCAAGAAGAGGACAATGTGACATTACAATAAGTAAGAGATGATCAGTTGAGCTTTAATTCAATTTCTCCATAACGATAGAAAATGGTACTGTGATAGAATAACAGATTTGGGTAAAACTTAGATTAATTTGATTAAATTGGGTTTAGATTGAAAATTAGAAATAGTGAACTTATATTTTGGGGTTTCAACTAAATTAACTAGTTAAAAAATTTATTTAAAAAAAAATAAAATACATGTGGTTTATTTAAAATGAATAAATTAAAAAAATAATGGAGATTCGATTATTCAATTATTAATTTAGAACTGAGAATCCAACCAAACCCGGCGATTCTTGATTTAGATACCCATTCAGATATTTTATTTAAGAAAAACCAATCGGTTCGATTCAATTTGGTTTTGGCCCGATTCAGTTCGAGAGTTTTATACCCTAGAAAAAATACAAATACAAAATTTAATCAAAAGTATCTCATTCACCCCAATAAAAAACTTTCAAAAAAGAAAAAGAAAAAAAAATATATCTTCCAATATGTAATATTTTTCTTTTTTCAATGTTTATCTTTTCTGTTTTATTCTTCAAATTCTAGAGCTATGATACCCAAAAAAAATAAAAAATAAATAAATCAATAAATAAAATAAAAAAGGGAACTATGATTTTCTCTCTTTTCAAGCAGTCATTATTATTATTCTCCTTTCCTTTTTTCACTTTTTTCTTTTATTCTTTTTCCTTTTTTATTGAAACACGATCAATTTGTAAAATAAAAATCCATTCTCTTCTTTTTCATCGTTTCCTCAAATTGATTAAAATTAAAAAAAAAATTAATTTGTAATTAAATATTCACAGATTCATTGCTTATTTAATTTAATAACTTTCTCCAAGTTCGAATATATTAATTTGTAATTATATTCTTTTGCAGATATTTTTATTGACATGTGAAATTATTATGGCATTTCTACCTTTTTTTTTTAGAATGTCAAAGTTCAAAATCTACACTTTAAATATATTATGCAATTGGCAGCTCCGAACTAAATTTTGTGCCTCTCTCTCTCTCTTCAAATCTGTCGACTACATGCTGTCATTACTATTTACGATTTAGCTATCGTTTGAAATTTTGATCGTGACTCCCTAATCGAAATTGTCTAAATCTTTCCCTAATTTGGTCAAGTGAGCAGTGGTTTAGAATACTGTAACATAGTACACAAATATATAATTAAATATAACAAACATCTGCTATATAACTTCATATATAATTTTTTTTTTTCTAAAATAAAAGTGTGTAGAAGTAAAATATGAATTCTATAAAAGCCTCTAAATAGAAGTACATAGAAACTTATGTAAAAATTCATTAGATTGTACAAGAATCATTCACTTGACAGTCTGTCATTAAAATTAAAAATTTTCCTATTGTAAGTTGCCACACATCTCGACATGCAATTTATTTCGACTATGGGACCTGCACTTGAATCCAATGATCCATTTCATTTCAAAAGTTCTCCTTCATCATAAGCCAGGAAACATCATAATCACTTCAGGTATTTATAATTGATGATTTTTCAGCTGTTCAATAATACGTTCAAATCATTATTACGCGAATTATCCTTCTTACATGTATCGAATGAATAATTGGATATTTTCGCAGCATCCCGCGAATAATTTTGTTTATTTTCAGCAAACTCTATATCATAAGCATCTAAACATGGGTCAATCTGTTGTGATATTTATTGTTGCAATCATGTAACCATTTAAATTTAATTGTATTCTTCTTTGCTTGAGAAAGGTTTGGCTTAGCAAACTAGTCGTCATCCCTGTTTCACGAAATGAGGTCGTGGATTCCTTCTCTTAACAAAACGCCTTCAGGCGGAGGAATTACTTTCAAAGTGTAAGTGATTGTTACAAATTGCAAGTGATTTTATTTAATTCTTTGAATTTATACTCAAAAACCTGTGGTCCACAATTCATAAAGAGGAAGAGTTCAAATAATATACACACGTAGAGAATGTGTAACTGTGTGAAGACTGGCAGGTAGGTGAAGTTAATGATCTTATTGAATGCTCTCAACGACGCTGAAGCAATCCAATTGAATTCTAGGCAGCTAGCTCTGGTCCCGTCTTTTTGAGGCAAGTGCTTTCTGCATTTTTTCTTTAATATACACTTCTTCGCACTCTTTCTACAAACCCCTCGTGTTCTATTTCTTTGTAAAAAACTTTAATATCACCCAATTTAAGAAGAGAATCTCATTCTTTCTTTTGTTCATTCATTCATTCCTTTAGTTCTTTGCCATCATAATCTTTGTCAGGTGTATTCATCATTTAACAAAAACCATGGTCGATGCATATTTATATATATCCTAATGCCTGCCTATTCTTGGATTGGATGTAGTTGATGCAAGTAGAATGTGATACAATTAAAGTTTTAAATATGTCCAGGAGAGTAAGAAAAAGGAATGTTTCAATTGCAGAAGAGGAGAAGGAGAGAGAAAATGGGAATTCTTCGGCATCTACACATGGTTATGTCCAGCATAGGCGTTCGAAAAGGTTTGTCTTGAACCCTTTTAATTTTAGGTTTGCATTTGAAGTCCATATTTGAGACTCTTCTGTCATTTATCAGTTATCTTTTAGTTTTTCTTGGTTGTTGTTATCCATATCTTATGTTTATTTGGATCAAATTAACAGCCAACCCCAAATTTATCTTGAAAGTAGGCTTAGATTGTGGTGTTTTTGTATTTGGAGAATAATATTATTTTGAAATGTTGAATGAAAATAAAGAATTTCAAAAATCTGTTCTTTTTGTGCCAACCCTGAGATTACTGTGATACCGATTCTTTCTGGTCCAAAGATTTGATATCTTATATTTTTGTCTGTTTGATTTTAATGCAAAAGAACTATTGAGAAGTCATAGATTGAATATTTCTTCCAGAGGATATTCCGTCAGTCCCAATTTTCTTTCTTTTGAGAAAGATATGGGTTAATGTACTTTTCAAACAGACTACTTTTGGTTGAACGGAATTGAGTCTTAGAATTGGAACTAGATATGTGTATATTGAGATTTGAATTAATTTTTACAGAATTTCAATTCCATAACTACAACGCTACAATGCCAAATAGATAATGGCCATCTTTATCATCTTTCAAGGGCTATAGGTTTTGAAGTATTAATATTAATTGGAGGCTTTAACTCAAACGTAAACGTTCATAAACTGCTCATGTGAAGAAGTCAGCGTTTGGTGCATTGTGCATGATGAATCTGATAGGTTTCCTCAATCACGGCTGAGTTTAATGATACAGATTTTTGAAGGATATATGCTAAAGCTAAGCTCTTCAGTTGTGCTTTTCATTTGCTTTATACTCTTCTGTTTGCTTACCATGTTCTTCCATTTCTTTAGTTTTCTAGAATTGCTACATTAAGGTGCCTTAATTTATTAGATGAGAAGATGTCTTTGTTGACCATGTTTGCAGTGCTTCTGAGAGAAACTTAAACCTTACAAGATTCAGAGATTCTCACTGCACACAGAAGGACTTCAATCAATCGCATGTAAGCATTGTAAATTCTTACGCCAGAAGAGACCAGCAATTTCATAGTGTGTTGAAAGTGATTGCTAATTGATGAATTTGACTAATCTTTGAATCTACAGGGCTTGGCAGCTCCTAAAAATAATGCCAGAGCTAGCCCACTTCAAGAAAAATCATTTAGTGTCAAGACAGATGATATATCTAATCATAGGGCCTCCTTGGAAAAAGATGTGAGAATATTTGGTCACTCTAAACCTTTTTCCTACTTACGTTTATTTCGTCATTCATGGAAATCAGTATAAGATACTGCACTATGACAGAATTAAATGGCACAACTAATCTTGAAGGTTTAATCTCTTTACACTTATTGTCTCCCTCTAGACTGTTCAATCTTCGATATTAGATTTTTGTACTCCATCATCATGAATTAGTTGGAAAGTGCAACAGCAAAAGTTTGGAACACCATGACATCTCTTATATAATTTCAGGGTCCATTATGATGGAAAACGGCTTTGGAACTAAATTTCACTAATTCTGCTGCCAAACCCCTCTGGTTCGAAAATATGGAATCTTGATTAGTTGTTGTATAGCTATGCGATTTGTCTTTCATCTCTTTGTCCTCCACCTTCCCTTCACAGTTAAAAGGTTTGAGTTTCCTAGTACTAATGGTCTCTTAATTGCAATTGTCACAATAAACCAAGCAGTTAACTGTTCACAAGATTGTAACCAGATGGGATTGGTGAAGGGGTATCAGTTTGGTCCACAATATTCCAGGCATTCTAAATATGTAATCAGATAAATCAGATTGACATTCTATCTAAGTCTTTCTAATGTTAAAAGAACTCTCACTAATTGGATACGCTTTGACCTGTACAAAAAATTGATGCAATCAAATTCTAGCTTTCAATACATATAAGTGCATCGAGTTTGTGTCCTCTAGGTTGTTCTTTGTATTTGTAAACAAAAAGAAGAACATCCATGGCTGTATATTAGGGTCAAAATCCATTTCGGTTTACATTCTTTATCCTTGTAAAAAATATGTACCACATGCTGAATAATTATGTATACCTATAAATCATTTATTGAAAGTGAGTTTAGTACAGTTACATGCATCTATAACTGGGTAAGCATGTCTCTGAGACAGCTTGACTATCCAAGTAAAAACAATTCACTTCAGCAGTAATGAACAACGTTTGCAGATTGAGCAATTACAATCGCAGTTGCAGCAGGAGAAGTCCATGCGCATGTTACTCGACAAGGCAATGGGTAGAGCTTCTAGTACGCTCTCTCCTGGACATCGTCATTTTGCTGCTCAGGTAAGCTGAGCCTGAGAGTTTTTTTTTTTTTTTTCAAAAATTAATGGGAATCAACTTGTGGTTCCTCTCCGAATGATCAAGTGTCTTCCTGTGTAGGAAAATAATATCTTAAGATAAAACGAACCCTTCCTAGGTAGTATGCATTACTGACCATTTTAAATTAGTTAAGTTAGTTCAGTATACAAAAGATGTTTCCCCCTCGATTTCACAGTTAACAATTGAAGTTATACATAAAGGATCAACATGTACAGACTGGTCAAACTAGGCAATTCAATTTGAGACTCGTGGAGCGGTTATTATTTAGGCATTTTGCGCAGAAGTTAGCAACAATCCCTGATATTTGAAATGAATCCAAGCTGATTTTCATGTGTGCTATATATCCTTCTTAGTAGCGTGGTTCAGAGATCTGATATTAGTTCTTACAATGCTACAGTAATAAATTTGTTCTTTGCCTATGAACTCTGAGTGCTGGTTATTGTGCAACATCATATATTATTAGTTGGGGACGTCAAGTATGCATGTGATCCAACTAAAAATCTATTAAAACAGATACTTTCATATTCTACTACATCTGATTTTTCTTAACTGTTTGACAACAGAGTCTCTGGAACCTTTGCGTTTGAACACTTTCACTAAGCTTTTCATCCGATTTTCGACACTGACAAAAGTTCTGTTATAGCCTTCGTTTTATTTTTATTCATGTCTCAAATTCAGTAACCAGCAGATAATGAAAACCTCTTTTCTTGCAACTATCAGACGAAAGAGTTGATTGCTGAAATTGAATTGCTCGAAGAAGAGGTTGCAAACCGTGAACAGCATGTTCTCTCATTATACAGGAGCATCTTTGAAAATTGTGTTAGCCGGACAACTTCTGAGCATAGCTCAGTTGTGACTTCTCCAGCACATGTAAAGAATGAATCCAGGAAACACCCAAGTATAATTACAAGTGCCTTCTGTTCCTCCATAAAGTTCCCACTGCAGACTTTCCACTCTCTGGCTACTATAAGTAACTCAGCGAAAAAAAGTTCGTTGCAGTCTAAAACAAGACACACTTCACTCCTTAATGGTAAAGATAACGTCCATTTAGAGAAAAGTTGTTCCAACCATGTTAAGGTACACTAATACATTATAATGTTTATATTACTTTTCCCCTCTCCGTAAATGCAACTTCTCTTGAACTTTCAACTGTTGCAGCATATGTAATTTTTTGTTTCCTGAACAGTGTCTTGATATCTGAGCTTAATTTGGCATCTTAAGGTTTTCACTAAATGTATCATTTTGATAATTTCAATTTTTAAATTTTTATATTTCAGAAGTTAGTCTCAGATGTCATGAATGGTTGGTTTCAAGTTGGATCTGGTTGGAAAGCATATTCCCCCTGATGGTCGGTTGAAATTTAAGGATTATATCATATAACATTATAATGGCCTTTGGAGAGAACAAAATTGATCCAAACATAAATAATGTCTACATGTCATTACTAATTTACCCGATAAGATTAATAGGAGAAGCCGGATTTCATTTATTTGGAATACTTCCAATAAATATATCCTTAGTGGACAATCCATGTTCAAATTTTAGTTTCACTGGATGTTTCTGAGATTTCATGATCATGACTAATTTGAATTGATTGTTGAGATGTAAGAACTGGTTATGTTTCTTGTTGAGTATGGAGGTTCTTAACTGGATAGTTTTTGATTGTATGCTGGTTGATAAAGGAAGGATTTGGATAAAGAATTCAATCAAAGTAAGTCCAGGTTTGAACTTTTTTGTTTTTCTCTTGATCCTATCATTTAATTCTTCTTATCTTTCAATTTTTGGATTTTGATTGTTGTAGTTTAGTTTTTCGTATCAAGTCTTCTAAATAAGAATTCATTGTGATTCTCTGTTACCATTATAAGGTTAGAAACTGTGATAGCCTTCGTTTTATTTTTATTCATGTCTCAAATTCAGTAACCAGCAGATAATGAAAACCTCTTTTCTTGCAACTATCAGACGAAAGAGTTGATTGCTGAAATTGAATTGCTCGAAGAAGAGGTTGCAAACCGTGAACAGCATGTTCTCTCATTATACAGGAGCATCTTTGAAAATTGTGTTAGCCGGACAACTTCTGAGCATAGCTCAGTTGTGACTTCTCCAGCACATGTAAAGAATGAATCCAGGAAACACCCAAGTATAATTACAAGTGCCTTCTGTTCCTCCATAAAGTTCCCACTGCAGACTTTCCACTCTCTGGCTACTATAAGTAACTCAGCGAAAAAAAGTTCGTTGCAGTCTAAAACAAGACACACTTCACTCCTTAATGGTAAAGATAACGTCCATTTAGAGAAAAGTTGTTCCAACCATGTTAAGGTACACTAATACATTATAATGTTTATATTACTTTTCCCCTCTCCGTAAATGCAACTTCTCTTGAACTTTCAACTGTTGCAGCATGTGTAATTTTTTGTTTCCTGAACAGTGTCTTGATATCTGAGCTTAATTTGGCATCTTAAGGTTTTCACTAAATGTATCATTTTGATAATTTCAATTTTTAAATTTTTATATTTCAGAAGTTAGTCTCAGATGTCATGAATGGTTGGTTTCAAGTTGGATCTGGTTGGAAAGCATATTCCCCCTGATGGTCGGTTGAAATTTAAGGATTATATCATATAACATTATAATGGCCTTTGGAGAGAACAAAATTGATCCAAACATAAATAATGTCTACATGTCATTACCTAATTTACCCGATAAGATTAATAGGAGAAGCCGGATTTCATTTATTTGGAATACTTCCAATAAATATATCCTTAGTGGACAATCCATGTTCAAATTTTAGTTTCACTGGATGTTTCTGAGATTTCATGATCATGACTAATTTGAATTGATTGTTGAGATGTAAGAACTGGTTATGTTTCTTGTTGAGTATGGAGGTTCTTAACTGGATAGTTTTTGATTGTATGCTGGTTGATAAAGGAAGGATTTGGATAAAGAATTCAATCAAAGTAAGTTCAGGTTTGAACTTTTTTGTTTTTCTCTTGATCCTATCATTTAATTCTTCTTATCTTTCAATTTTTGTATTTTGATTGTTGTAGTTTAGTTTTTCGTATTAAGTCTTCTAAATAAGAATTCATTGTGATTCTCTGTTACCATTGTAAGGTTAGAAACTGTGAATTTTCGAATGAGACCATTTCTTTACTTCCCATCACCCCCTCCCCCCCCCAAAAAAAATCTGTACTTCCTTTTCAGTTTTTCTTGTGTGTTCCCTTTTCTCGTTTTTCTTATCTTTTCTTGCTGTCGCTTGGTTTTTTACTAGTCATTTTTCTTATTTTAATGCACAACCACAGTAATTATCTGCTACGGTAACATTCTTTCACATTTAGTTGCTTTGATTATTTATTTCTTTATCATGTTGATGCTTTTGCTCCGCTTCACTGTTTGATTTCCTCCTTCCAGTTTTGCTTCCTGATATTGATTCTGGAGACTAGCAATTGGTTGGTTGTCCTTCGCCTGAACTTTTACCCTACCACTGGTGGTTACTCCCAACCCAAGGCTCCGCCTTTCATTCATAAAGAGATCCACACAAACAGAACCATCCTTAACTGTTTAAATAGCAGCTATAGGTGTTGAAAGAATTTTCAATGGTGCCAAAATCTCTAAAAAAAGCAGTCAGGTCCCTTTCCTGTCTGAAAATGCTTTGCTCATAAAGGAGGTATTACCTTTGGTCGCAATGACACTTGCAGACACTGGATAACCATGCAAGGGATAGGGATGATGTACCTTAAAGACAAACATTTGGCCTCCCCAAATTCTGATAATTGAAAATAGATGGATTTATGAGTTTCATTTTCATAATTGGTTAAGTTGACCATAAAAACGTGGCTTTGGTTTCTCAATAATTCAAGCTTAATGAAAGCTGTAGGTGGTTAATTCATAAAGTTCTCTCTAATGACCAATGACATCTGAAATTGTGCACAATTATACATTCATTACTAACAGTATTGATTACTTTTTTGCACTTTTGACTACATACCGTTACAATATGCCTTGTCTCCATTGCAGTATATATTAGATCATGTTGGGTCACAAAAAAGGATCAGATCTGTAGTAAAACCGTATTGGTTGCGTTGACCCCTTTCATCTATTATAAGAGATGTGATGACTCCACTTAGGTTCAATAACTAAAAATAATTTGAAAAGACTAAGTTATACTATCTAGAGATTGTCTTGAAACGCTGTGGAAAGAATGTGTTTCAACAATTAAATCACTACATCTTCGAAGCACTTTATCGTGCTTGTAAATTACTACCAAAAAATAATTTTGGTACATTGATTAGAAGTATCTCATCATAAAAATTTGTTATGGATTCAGGAACAGGCACCAAATGCAAGTAAAACTTCTGCATCTCGGACTCTGAAGGATCATCTCTACCAATGTCCGAGTAGGCTGTCAGAGGAAATGGTTAGGAGTATGGCATCTGTTTACTGTTGGCTCTGTAGCACATCATCAGCCAATATGGAACAAAACAAATCACAGTTTTTGACAAAGTCACCCACTATACTTCCACAGCAAGGCGTTGGGAAGAAGAAAGAATGGTTGGCCAAATCTGCAGTTGAAATATCATGGATATCAACAGATAAGAATAACTTCTCCCGTGCGTCTTATGCCATCAACAACTATAGGTTGGTTTTTATTATCTCAAAAAGGAATGTGAAAGATCTTTCATTTCATAAATTTGAGATATTGAATGGCGTATCTTTAAATAGCTCGATACAATTCACTACTGCTGCAAAACTATGAAATTGTGTAAAATTATTACTAGGTGACAATAATTTTGCTGTTGGTTGCTGATGATGCATAGCATATGCTTGTAAGGCCCATCATGAAATTCGTTTTGTCCAAAGAAAATGCTCCTCTGATGCTGCTGTCCTCAATACTGGAACCTATCTTAAGTCACTAATACTACAGTAAAAATCCAGAACACCAACGGGGTGGGTACACTCTAGGCCAAGAAAAACTTTAATGACATTGGTGCAACTAGTTCTAGATGAACGGCCATGTACACAAGTTAACCAATTTTTATCCTTCTAACTGAAGTGCTGTTTGTAAAGGTTGGCAAGAGGTTGATAATATGCATTTTCTGAGTCCAACAGTACAACTTCAATGGGTCAGTTGAAGCTATTCCAAGAATGCTTTTTTTTCCCCCTTATTTTTGGATTACTTTGTACTGTCATTTTGATCAGAGCTTTACTATCCATTTAATAATGTGTATTCCTAGCCATATGTTTGAGGGCAGATGTCTTTCCCTGCAGAAGTGCAGAAAATCCACCATGCAACTAAAAGACGAGATAATCGGAAATCTGTTGTACAAGAAAATCGAACTTATCTTCCGTCTGAAGTTTTGAGCATTAAACATTTATTCGATAGTTGCTGCATCATGTTTGACCTTGATGTTCTAGTCAAATGAGATTTTCATTCAATGTTGGCTAATGGCATTAATCTGATCTTGATCCTGTTGCAACACATACTGCTAGGGTTATGGGTAACTCATATTGATCGTTCTTGTTTCAGTAAATTTTTTCTTTCACTATCGATTAGAGAATATTTCTATTTTTATTTGGACTTGAAGATTAGGTGTGAAGTCTTTTAATTAAGCACAACATTTTTTTTCTGTTTTGCTGGTTATAAAGAGGGGGAAGTGATTAGAATAAGCTTTAAAACATGGAGAAGCTGTAAATTTTGTTATTATATCTTGCTTATACATTAAATATACACATTCCTTGTATTTTCCTTATTTGGAAGCATATGTGGGATGGTGATGATGAGATTTACTAGTAAGGAAAGTGCATGCATGGGAGGAGAGTGCACCAATGCTATCCTCATTTTTTGTTCCTAGTGTAACTCTTCTACAAAGGAATTACTAGACTTTACGTATCTTCTCATGCAATTAATTGTTTGATCTTCTGACATTTCAGACTTCTTGTAGAGCAGTTGGAAAAAGTTAATGTCTGTAAGATAGAGACCAATGCCCAGATAGCATTTTGGATCAACTTGTATAATTCCCTGGTTATGCATGTAAACATTTCGTAGATTGTAAATGATTTGTCATTTTGATTTTTTGTACCAGTGCCTTTGTTAAATTTTTTCTGTGTTTGTTCATGAAGGCACATCTGGCTTTTGGGATACCACACAACTCGCTCAGAAGGTTAGCATTGTTTCACAAGGTGTGGATATTATTGTCTAAACTTTTATATGTAGCATAGGTCGCTTTGGATTTTCTACTTTGCACTGACCGTGAGATATATTTCATACTATTTGAGCACAAGATAGGAAAATAAATTTGACTCTCATTCTTGAAGTATATATTTACTGCACATTTCAAGAAAGAAATGATAGCCTTTACAAAAATGTCTATATGTAAGTTTTAACTATTCCTGAAAATATTGTTCATTGGGTGAGAAGCAGCATTTTGGCCCTTATGAATATTTCCTTCTTCACAGAATACTGGGTGGCTTTATAGAGAACAAAACCTATCCGAGCAGATACTGATTTGAAGAGTATTTTGATATATTTTTTTTCTTATTTAAAGGCTTTCCACGTTGAATCTGGTTTTATTTTACTGCTTTATTCTGTTAACTTCTTAATATGTCGCAAAACTGCTTTAGAGGCCGTATCTTCTGTATGGCCTTTCTAGCCATCCTCTGCGGAAGTTTGGGTATAAGATTGTTCAGTTCTTTTGGTAACTGTAATGCCAGGCTCATATCTCTGTGTAATTAATTATCATTCCAGTAACTATTCTTAATTTTGCCAACATTTGATGGTGGCAGTGGTAAAAGCAAATGAAATTTGAATTCTCATACATCTGTGAGCAAGTGCGTATGTAGATGTACAATGTCTAGATCTGTGCATGGATTATGGAGTTAACCCTTGCCCACTTAAGTGAAAGTAAAGACTCATGGTTTTGATGGCGGGGCCGGGAGGGGTCATGTGAATGCAGGCATGGAAAGGAGTGGATAAGAAAATCAAACCTTAGAGATAAAAGATGAAAATTTCTAAAAAGAATGATAATTGAAGGATCCAGAATGAGCAACAAGAAAATATTCCCAATAATTTTGGGATCGGCTACATGATCTGATTAATCGCTATGCCTACTAAAGGTCCAATGCAGCTATATCCTTAATCACCAGGGGTGGAGGGAAGGGGGCCGCGCCATCTGTTTTATTTTTCAAAATTTTAAAAACATATAACAAAAACTAAAAATTGTTTGCAGTTTAGTGGTTAATGTTGTGCTTTGTGGTTGCAGACACCTTGGTTAGAATCCCAGCATCTACACTATTTATTTTCCATTAGAGAAATTTGCACAGTCAGTCCCCAGTCTTTAGCATCAATGAAAATTCATTTCCATTTGCATTGCTCAGTCCTTTTTACATGATTCCATCAACCTCTCTCCATCCCCCCCCCCCCCTCAGATTTCTTGCTTTCATGCAATAAATCTGTCATTCTACTAAAATTTAAGATAAAACCACAATCTCTACCACTGAATCGACTAAGTAAATTACATTCATCACCTTTATAGAGGGGTAAATCTGAAAATATCAATCAACGACTTCGATCATGGCAAAAAAGGCAAATTGCTCCACAAAACCAATAATGCCCATAAAAAAACACTTCTTTAGGATAAAACAACCCTTATAATCTTTCAGTCTGTAATTGTTTTTGATTCGAGTATCATGTAATCTAATCTTGAAATTTAAATAAAATGTTGATTGCTTTTCTCTATATTCTTCACTATCTTATTTGTATTTCTATGCAAGGTTAGTCGATTACTTCTATATTTTCTTAACTAAGTTTTTGAATAAAATAGGTAGCTTCAAATGCTGCTCTCTGACCATAGTTGTGCTGTTGATCGCCATAGTGCCCCCAAACCAAAAATCCTGGCTCCTCTACCGTCAACCACAAACCATATTATTTGGGTCTAACCCTCTCTCTATTAACTCATTCTAGTGTCCTCTCTCTATTAACTCATTCTAGTGTCTTATGAAGATCGCAGCACTTTTAGGGAGAAGGGCTTTAGGTCTAAACAATACATACTCTGACCACTTAAGTTGTTATCTTAATTATGCTCAACCGATGCCACCTCAGTTTCTTAGCGTATATTCTTAGTTTTTGTCTTATCCATTTTCAGTATTTATAAAAATCCATCATAGTGATCTCATTTCTGTTACGATTATCATATATTGATTTCATTATTATGTTTATTTGTACCTGTTAAAACTGTGTCCATTTCTAACATCTTAAGCTTTTAGATGGAGTAGTTTGAAATGGTATCCAAACAGGCACGTCCTGAGTTCAAGTCCGTCCCCTCCATTATGAAATTTGTGTATGTAAGGTATTTGTTAAAAAAGTATCCGACTTGCACATTGAGACGTGGTGGAGACAAAATTAAATTAAATCTGTGTCCCTTCTAAAACGAACTCAAGATTTTTTTTATGAGGTAGTTCTGGTATCTGAGCAATAAATGTCTGGAATTCAAGTCTCATTGCCACCATGAAAGCTGTGAAAAGTAATTTGCTTCCTTTCTTTTAGTTGAAACTTTTAGATGGGATGGTTCAACCCTACTATTACTAAAAGGACATTTTATGTACTCTGGGTGGTTGTAAGAAGCTTATCCTAAAATTTTTATATTCCAGAGTACTCCAAAGTTCTAACTCATGCTTTATTCCCATGCTAATCTTATGAACTCTAACCATGTCATCCATAAATAAATATTTAGATATATTTTGATTCCATAAATAATTGCTGGTGTATCTCTGTGTTGCAGGCTGCTTACAATGTTGGTGGCCATGTCATAAGTGCCAGTACCATTGAGCAGTCAATATTTTGCTTTCGTACCCCTCGAATAGGACAGGTATCACTATAATCTTCCTTGGCAAGGACACTGATTCATTAAAGCATTTACAACAATCTAGCTTAATTATATTCTTAGTAATTATGTGCATGCCTCGATAGTTGGCAGTTAAAATTGTAACTGTTGAAATATTGACTTTACAT
Organism: Olea europaea var. sylvestris; assembly: GCF_002742605.1. Lineage (NCBI taxonomy): Eukaryota > Viridiplantae > Streptophyta > Magnoliopsida > Lamiales > Oleaceae > Olea > Olea europaea. Next base: position 17,239 of record NW_019238799.1, on the reverse strand, counting down.
GCTTATTTCAGGACTTAAAAGTAGGATAATGGATCATGTAAGCAGGTATTCCATGTGGAACAGAGAAAATGAATAATTATATAGTTCGACAATGAAGATTGCTCCTATGGCAAGCCCTTCTAAGCATGACCTATTTTTTATTTATATTGTAGTAGTAATTGCAAGTTGTACTTTCTCTGTATAGAAGTGAAGGAAAATAGCTTCTTTAGGATTTTACAGTGTCAAAGAGTTGCATGTGACAATACTAAGTAGCGTTCATACTGGTACATTGTTGCATCGCCTATCTATATGACATTGAAATAAAAGTAAATGATCCTTTATTTTCATTTTTGCATGTTTTTTTTTTCATGTCAATTGCAGTGGCTAGAGACCGTGTTGTCAACTGCTATGAGGAAAAGATCTGGAGAAGAAAGAAAACTAGTCAGTTCAAAATTTGGCCTTCCAAATTGTCAACCACTTGTTTGCTTTGCCCTGTGTACTGGAGCTCATTCTGACCCCTTGGTAAATCTCTTGCTTCCGATTTCTGATATATCATATTTATATTTCCTTTCTATTGTCTGTAGTTACCTAAAAATTCTCTTTCTAGCTTCTCATTGCGAAGTTTATGTTTTGGGAAGGTACAGTAACAAACTGACCACCTCAGTGTTAATAAAGATTTCTAATAATTCGTGGTTTTGGAGGTAGTAATAACTAGACTAGTGCTATGCGTGGAAGTTAGGAAAAGATATGCTTGTACACCTGTGAGGATAAATTATGAAATCTATCATTCAGAGGAATTAATACTATCAACCTGTTAGATTATATCCTGACATTCCGACATTAAGAGAGTTATTACCCATGAAATACGTGATCAGCATAACATGTCTAAATTTGAAATATGACATCAAATAAATGTGGCAATTATATATCCAAATTAGACTGATTGTGTTATAATACTGTGTACATAATTGTTGATGACCTATAGAATTAGTTCAAAAAAGATGTGCTGCAGCAAAATAATATGAAAACAAAATATCTACGAAATGTTGATTTGAAATTGAATGTGATTTCCAATTGAGAGAGAAGTAGAAATCTCCACATTTCACAAATTGATGCAGTTAAGAAAGCCACCGGCATTCCCCCTAACAATGCTTAATCATAACCCCCCCCCCCCCCCCCCCCCCCCAACAAAAAAAAAAAGGAAAAAGAACAAACCCAAACAAAAACTAAAGCTATAAATGAAAACTTGCAATAAAAAACTGCAATCAAATAATATTATGCCAGCAATCAAGCTCCAGCTGAGTCCTATCCCCATGATCTGCTCTCCTTATTATGTGTGAATAGAGTCATGAAATCACTAAAGCTATAAATGAAAACTTGCAATAAAAAACCGCAATCAAATAATATTATGCCAGCAATCAAGCTCCAGCTGAGTCCTATCCCCATGATCTGCTCTCCTTATTATGTGTGAATAGAGTCATGAAATCAATAAAATGTTGCTCCATCAATTAAGCTCCAGTCAAGCCCATCAGTTTTAATCCTTCCATGACCTGCTCTTCTTCAGATATGTGAATTGTGTGGACAATGCTCGTGTGCATCAAGATGTCTATATTGACTATATATTTCGCCCCTATTGGGCTCTATTAATTTCAAAATACATTTTTCTCTCTTTCTTTTCAACAATATACTTTCAATAAAATAATAATACACAAAAACCTAAAACTTTTCCTTTTCTTTTTTAATTACGTATTCTTCAAAAAATCACTATTACTAAAATATATTTTCCCAAAAAACTAATTATAATGGAGCTCAAACAGGGGCTTCATATAATTGTATAAACTAATTTCTCAAGTTTTCGAATATATTGACATGCAACATAATCTCACTTATTTTCTCATGGTAATTAATTATATAATCTGAGTCTATTGCTTTCTAAGGACATACATAACAAGTTGTTCGAAGAAAATCAAGTGCGGTGATTGCATTTTCCAGAAAAATTCTCTCTACATCTTGTTTATTGCTTCCATCTCATAAAATGCGCTAGTGCATCAAATACAAATTCTCATTTAGTTAACATCATAGTCACTCTATAGTCTATCCCATAAGGGTAGATGTGCTTTGACTTACAAGTTATTGAGCTATTGACTAAAGGAATCTACATGATGACCAGAAATTGAGAGCTTCCCCACATTCTGTCACCTTGTGTGTACGAGTCTTTCTCTGTACACCCCAAATCATGGAATAAAATACGTCCACAAAATTATATAAATAGTAATGAATCTTGTTCATTATCTATTTTATTGCACATGCTAGCTTTAGGGGATCATTCCTATCAAAATCTCTTCTTCAAAAGGTAAAAGATGGTAGCTTTACATAATGATGTACTTGCTCAACTTTACATCAGTCTTTCTCTATGCAGCTTCCAAACATATATCTGAAGCTTCGATGTAATCATGTCTAGTTGCGATGACCAAATCTCTTGTTTTTGTAGCTAAATGTGTACACAGCCTCAAATGTTGAAGAGGAACTTGAAGCGGCAAAGAGAGAGTTTGTTCAAGCAAATGTGGTCGTCAAAAAGTCGAAGAAAGTATTTTTACCTAAACTTATAGAGAGGTACATGAAGGAAGCCTACATTCCTAGTGATGATCTTCTAAATTGGGTTACTGAAAATGTTGACAAGAAGCTTCATGATACAATACAGAAGTGCCTTGATCTCAGACCAAATAAAAGGGCATCTCTGATCATCAAATGGCTGCCTTACAATTCTAAGTTTCGATATTTGTTTTCGAAAGAGTTGATGGAGAAGCCATGGTGGGCTTAAATATCTCGTGACATGCTTGTGTCGATGTTCAATACAGTTGACTAGAGTTTGGATGTCCAGTCTTCTACTCTTACTACTATGATCTTACCCTCTGTAAGGTGATTGTGTGATCATCAGTTGTTTCTTATGTAACTTCTGTTCTACATATACAGATGTTTAACCTTTTGGCGGACTAGTGTTTTCTTAACTTAGATGGTACGTTGTACATTAATCACCATTAACAACATCCCGTTATTTATTTTTAGATTAAACATAATGTTCTTGTTTTGTGGATTTGTTTTTGTGATGATCGTGAAGTAGCTTAGTTTGACAGTAACTGTGGTGTGTTCTTTTGAAAATCTTAGGCAATTATTCTTCTTGTGAAATTCACTTGTATAAAACTCAAGTCGTGTAGTAGAATATGAATAATGCTTTGGCTGCAATTGGAGTTGTATACTGTAATAGTACTGAGGGAATGCATAAAAAGTAAGCTCAAAGATATAGTATGTCAGCTTGTCTACACACTTCTCAGAAACGTTGTTGAAGGTTTTTATAAAACATTTTGGAAGAATATTTGCTAATTGTTTCTTCGTACATGGAACATACAAATAACACTACAACTTTTCTCTAATAAAGTTTGTCAATCTTCGTATGTCATGTTATATAGTAATGGATTATGTGCTATGTTGATAATTACTTTTCTATGGTGTCAAATGGGGTACTACTAATGATGGCCACGTCAAATAATCACTTTTTCACACAGGTCAAAAATATTTGTCATTCACCACAATGGCTTTTTATTGATTAAAAGACAAGAATACAGTTAAGTATTTTATACAGTGACAAAAATATCTATTTTTTTAAAAGACGACAATACCGTTTAAGTTACAAAGGAAAAACTAAACAATTTTCATTTAAAGTTTTAAAACCAAGTCACTTTCTTTATCTGTTTACTTTAACACAGATAAAAATTCTTTTATTTTTTATCCGCTTCAATTTCAAAATTTCATAAACTCATCAAATGCTCAATAAAAAAATTTCGTTTATATCCAACATTTTGAATTGATAAATATATTTAAGTATATTTAATTTCATTTTTCATTAAATTAGTATTTTTTTTAAATCATTAAATTTTATTTCGACAAATGCTATAGCATATGTAGATAATTTTATAGAAAATGAAAAAATAATAATTTTGTGGCCAAACGGTCTAGCCGTAACGAACGACAAGACCTTTTTCCCTCCTCTTTCTACCCTTATTAATTAATTGCTTATGGTTAATCTAATTTTTTTTCTAATATTTTGATTTGTAATGCAAATATGGCATCAGCATATGATCTATCGATTTGTTATTTTGACGAATTTAGAAGGAATGAAAATGACAGATGAGAATGGAAATGAATGAGTGAAGTAGATAGAAATACTGAAATTGTGATTACATCGAGTACATTATTTGCAAAAATATGCCATGATATTTAAAACCTACTCAACATTGATCCCTTTAATTATGATATGGAATTGAGATTATTTAACGATCATTCAACCATTTCGATTCCATCTGTAAAAGTTACTTCTGAAAAGAAAATGAAGTTGCTAATTGAATTAGACCAAGGTCGCAATTTGACTCCTGTTTGTTTAATTTTATTGAGGAATAATACTCGAGAGTGAGCACGAGGATTTCAATGGGGGAGATCGTAAAGTAAATTATATTTGGGATATAGGGTAGCTCGTGAGGATGATGTGGTTATTCCTGAGATACTTATTACTCACCATGATCTTACTGCAGAATTCACGTGGTAGTTCAAAACAAAAAGGATGGAAGATAATTTACAAATCAAGATTTGATTGCTTTATCCAATCAAAAACATGAGTGGAGTGGGAATTCACTTGCTGGGCCAAGTACACGGTTTTCTAATTGTTCGCATGTGGTTCACGATGATGAAGATTTATATGTTCAATTGTTTGATACTAAGAGAGATTTGGAGGAAACTGTACATCGGATTGCTATGAAACATAAAGTTTTGTTATGCCTATAAAATTATTGCATATTGGGCCTTCTTGTTGGACTTGGACAAGGCCCATTAACACACTTGGCCCATCTTCATTTTCTATATATATGGGGCTTCATTATACATTTAACGTATGTTTTCACAATCTTAGCCAATTCTCCTATCTCGACTCTTCTTATATTTCGTCCGATCATTGACTTTACTGTTGGAGTGCAAACCGTCCTCGGACCTTTTTCTCGACTAAAGGCCTTTGCCTCCTAACAGGGTGTTTCATGTACAGGTATGGAGAGGACAAGGCCAGGAATATGTTGACGACATTTTTTGGGGTTAACAAGTTTAAAGTAAAAAAATTAAACAAGTCCACATGCACAATTATTTTTGTGGACAATAATTACAGTTGATGTTTGCAAGCGACGAAGATGGTCATGACTGAATTCTTTGTAGTTTGCTAGTATGCACGGGAACATACTTGTGAAGTAGGTATTTGTAAAATGATCACTAGAAAGTTTGATCTGATTTATTGATCGACAAATAATATACAAATTTTAGGACCTATGGACAATTTACAGATTTGCAGACATCATTAATGACATCTGTCGGGAGTATGTGGTGGTTTTGAGCTACTAGAAGGCTTAGAAAGCTAAAGAATGTGCATTAAAGAATTTAATAGTTTGACTAAAGAAAGTTATGCTAAATTGACCAAGTATTACCATAATATGTGGAGACTAATCTTGACTCAGCATTTTTTATTGAGACCAACGGTAAGAATTATTTCAAATATTTCTTTATAGCTTTTGAACAATGCATTAGAGGAATTTGAAATTATATGACGCCTAATTCTAGTCGATGGTACATCCCAGAAAACTAATTACGAAGGGAAATTGATTATTGCTACATGTCAAGACACCAACATTTGAAATTTAACCACTTGTATTTGGCACAGTCGATGGCGAGAATGATCTAGTAATGCGTTAGTTCTTTATGAAATTGAGGAAAGTAATTGAGAACGTCGAGCAATTTGCATTTGTCACTAACCGAGGGTAGTCAATAATAAATAGTATCGTTCAAGTTTTCGGCGTGCACTTCATGGTTATTGCATGTACCATATGCTACACAACTTGAGGATTAAGTATTTAGAAAGTGGCATTGTTGCATTGTTTAATAGAGCTGTAGAGGCTTACAATTTTGAAGAGTTTGATAAGTTCATGTTCGAAATAAAAAATAATTTACGCGATGCATGAGATTATATAACAAATATGGGGATTGAACTTTGGGCATTGTCACATTTTTCAGAACGTCAATATAACATGAAAACGTCGAATAATGAGGAGTTGCTCAATACATTATTCAAGAATGATCGAGAGTCACCAATTTTTGCAATGATTGAATATATTCATAACAAGTTGCAGCAGTNGTTGCTCAATACATTATTCAAGAATGATCGAGAGTCACCAATTTTTGCAATGATTGAATATATTCATAACAAGTTGCAGCAGTGATTTTATGATTGACGTGAGGAATCAAAGATTTACACAAGTGCTAACCTCTGCCTTCATAAACTCTATAAAACTCTAGAGGTGACGTAAAAACTTAATGTGAAACCATTGGATCAATTTTGCTTCTTCGTGAGATGCAGATGTAATTTCTAACACATCATGGACTTGAATAATAATACTTATACGTGCAGACAATTTCAATTGGAGAGTTTCCATATGTGCATGCAGTCACAGTGGCTATATATAAAGGATTTCCATCATAGAGCTTATGCACTCATTATTACATGGTTGGTTATTGGAGAGCAGCATATGTCAAAATTATTCCTCTTCCAGATGAAGTCAAATGAGAAGTTCTCGAATACATTCTTTCACTTAATAATTTGTTGTCACCCGAAGTTTGATCGTGTACTCTTGGTACGTCTAGAATACCATCTATCAGAAAGTTTTTCGACCGTATAGGTGAGGATGATGCGACACAACAAGTCATACTCACCAATTTTGTACATGTCAGATCCCACTATATAATAATCCGATGGATGTGTAATTTCTATTTAAATCACGTGCAATCTCTATTTATAATACTTTACTGATTTTTTCATTTTTTGAATGGATCCTTCATTTTTTTGAGTGTATATATTTGGGTCTATATATTCTTCAATCATCGTTTTTGACTTTTTTTAATCAACTATTAAAAATTGCAATTAGGTCCTCTCTTTTTTTATTTTCGCCATTTTTCGACAGAATGTCATCCCAATGGATCCTTCATGTTCTAAGTATATACAATTGAATCTATATATTATCTGATCATTGTTTTTTATTTTTTCATCAATTATCATACTTCGATTTCCGTCATCTTTCTACATAACGTCGTCCCGGTGTATTCTTCATGTTCTAAGTGCATACAATTGAGGCTATATATTCTCTGATCATCGTTTTTTGATTTTTTCATTAACTATTAAAAAGTTGAAATTAGGTCCCCATACTTTGATGGTCGCTTTCTTTTGAAGTCAATTAAATATATTTTACAATTAAATATGCAATTATATTAAAAATAGTCACATTTAAATATTTTTAAGGCCATTTTCCAACTAATTATTTCAACTAAATTTATTAACAATTACATAAACAATACTTACATTTTAAAAATTTTAGTACAATATACTATGGACAACAATTATATGCATACAAGTCGAATGCTAACTTCATCCTTTAATCATCAATGTGTGTTTAGTTTAACAACTTTGCACCATGTTTGATGCTAAAAAATTTAATGTAATTGATTGCAAAGACTCCACAATCACCCCTATATGCAAATAATAATATGTCAATCCAATTTGCAATACATTTAACAAAATTTAACAAAAAGTTTACAATTTTGTTTGTCTTATAGTTGTCATCTTCCTTAAGAGAGCTAGTCTATCTTGTATTACATCGTCTACTCTCTAGTCATCATGGGAACGATGGTCGCCATCGGCTCCAATATACACTCAAATTGTCTTTTTGTGGTAATGGGAGTCATACACGTACATTGTCAACTCAGCTGATATGATCTCAACTGCAAAATTATGCAAGTTCGCGATCATTAGGAAATACAAATGTGTACAAACCATCCACGACTTTCTCCATCTCAGACTGAGCCATCTTACGTACTCTCTCATGTAATGTGGCAATGTGTACCAGTTTGATCCTCCAAAGATCGTGTTATGCTCAATTTGGATGGCACTAAAAAATCAGAGCTCATAATAACTCGACCGCAAACATCAAATCATTTCGAAACTCTCCGAGCCCGATCACTCGATAATTCCATAGCCATATGGACGTGCTATAATAGGAAAAACAGAGAAGACATGAACAACAATTATGTGAACAAAATAAATAACAATGGAAGAGGCACTTACGTCGTTGGTGAGCTATGTTCCACTCTTTTGTAGATTCAGCACTCTATTCGTCATACCTATGGTCTTAACTTTGAGAGCCTGCTACATCACCTCGTAGCCCTGCAACCTCAGTATGAAAATCTCCTATATCCATCATAGCACACCTATCTCCTCTTGTAGCACTTCTAACTTCACCACGAAATCATGTCTCAACTCCCATCACATTGTTCCCATCTCCTCCCTGATAAGAATAATCAGACGTGTAAAGAAATCATTAGAATAGTAAGTATAATTGGGTGCAAGTGATCCACATGGGAGGTGGCTAATGCATCCTCTAACTGTGGGGGTGTAACAGGCACTTCATCTCCAAAATATAAATCTAGCAACCTTTTTATTTATCATAATACAAGTCATTGTTGTTTCTTCAGCATTATACTTCAAGCCAAAAATGAGGGCAAACTCAAGGATCAAGAATCTCCACACCTTCCTATCCCCCAAGGGTAAAATCCAATTCACTGCCGTCAACTAGCTTAAGCAACCAAAGTAATAGCTAATCAATAATCTGACCAGAAATCAGTGGAGTATGGCTACGTGTTAAGGATGACAACGGGTCGAGTTTGTGGAGGGACAACCTCCCTCGCCCTCGACCCCACTATGTAATTTTTCGCTTTGTACCCATTCCATTACCTCGTTTTAAGGTTGGGTGGGGATATGGCCCTTGCCCCTTCAGTACCTGTTTGACTTTTATTTTTTTTTTAGCTTTTGATAATTCATTTTATTGCCCCTATTCATTAAAGTGAGACAATAATGTAGTTATTAAATTTTTTAATAATTAACTTGTTTTTAAGAGTTAAATTATTGAAGTATATTTGGTAGATTAATTGTTTTATTATTTGTCATATTCTTTAAATAATCTTAATTTCCATATTTTATTAGAATTAATGAAATTTCGTAAAGTCTTCCATTTAAAGTATTGAATTCCTAAAAAAAATAATTAAACGGGGCAAGACGAGGCTTGGCGGGATGGGGCCTTTGTTACCCGACCCTCCCTGGGACGAAATCTCTTGCCTCCTCCCTAACTCAAATACTTGATTAAGAGGGCAATCTTGTAGGCCTTGTGGGCATTGGGTTTGATGAGTTTTTTGTCATTCGTACTATATGCTCCTCATCGAGCCCCTCTAGCGCTATCGCATGGTTGAAAAAGTTACAATACGATGTAACTTTCTCCAAATAAGCTCTCATACTGGTGTCTAGATGGTACGCCATCTTGCAAAAATAATAAACATTAAAACCATAATCTAAGAGATTATGGAATAAAATATAATATCTTAAAATTGAGTTAACCAGTTTATATGCTACTGTACACAAGAAATAAACTTATTTCATCATACATTGTATTCACTACATATAGCTTCTATATATTCCATTGAAGAATGCATGTATCAACTTACTACAATATTAGTAAATACCATATTTTCGGGTGGAATAAATAAATAGGTTTATCACAAATCTCTCATATTTTCCAACATTCAATGTTCTCCTCTATGGTACATTGTTTTATGAGTTTTGCTATTTGTACATTTAGAGTTGACATTCCTTCACAAGAGGGGAGCTTGCGACTATATTATTACACGTAGCTCCCTCTCTTGTGAATGGCTGTCATCCTAGGTGTGTCAACCCCGGATGTACAAACAGCAAAATCCTTGCTTTATATTTGGCCCCATTTGGTATAAATTAAAATATTGATTTTATTCTAAGTAGAAGTCAACAAATAATTTTAACCAAATATTTTCAGGAATCCAAAACCTTTTAACAAAATATTTCATCAATTTTTTAATCAAAATCTACCAAAAATCTAATTTTACTCCTCACCAAATAGGGGCTTTGTTTGATTTGATTGGTGCCACCAGCTTGCATCCATGTATACATGTCTCCTTGAGAAGATCTGGAGGTGTACTTCCCTTGTAAAACAAATATGCGATTATGTGATCTTACTGCCTTCATCTTAGTAAAGTATGTCAATTGACTCAAAATGTCTATTTTAATATTTCATCAGTGGTAAGTCATTCGTAGTCACTATAATATCATAATACAAAAAAAAAAAAAAAACAAAAAAGAAAGAAATACCATTATTGCTTTTATATTTAAAGAAACATTAAGTGGCCTAATTTCTTCGAGTATATACATAGCATGAGTAGACCTTGTGAATATATCAAGAATGAAGCTTGATGTGCAGCATTAAATGCTGTGCGCTCTTACAACCCCCTCACAATGAAAGGGTCCATGCATTTTTTATTCATGTGGACCCCTCAACATGTGAGGAGACTGTATAAATGGTTTTTCCCATGTATCAAACAAGGCTCATGGTTGCTATTTTAGACTACAAAGAGGCTCATTTATTTTACATACCATGTCAAAACAAACGTTCCTTCAAAACCTACCTCCATGTGCACTCCTTCCAAGTCTCCATTAAGGAGTGCATTTATTTCTTTTAATTGATGCAAGATTCAATTATAGTGCGATACTAAGGGATAGATCCCACATCATATAAATGTGAAATATCAATTAGCATATACGACTTTGTGAAACTCTTCTTATTAATGTGACATTTAAATATGAAACTCTAAATCTTAATAGGGTATCAAAGCTCATTTAAGACTCAAATGACCACATAGATTTCAGAATGGATTGAATTGTTTTAAAAATCCCTGCTAAAACTCACTCGAAATTGGATAAGGAAATTAGGCATTGCACGATTTCAAAGTTAACAAATTCAAACTTACCATTTTAAAAATAGGAGAATTTGAATTATATTTACGGTTAATAAACAATTTAACAATTTTAAGTTTGACAACAAAAAATCAGGGTGGTGGCTCCCAATTTTTATTTTATTATGGCTAGTGGCATGATTTATTATTTTATTTGAGATAAGTTTGTTTTAATATTTAATTTTAGATTTTCCTATTATGCAGTATTTTATATTATGGTCATCCATTTTTGAGCAATTGAAAATTTGTTAGAAAATGAAGATAAATATGTTACGGACAGGGTTTAAATGTTGCATGAATTATTGAAAGCACCATTTTAAATTGTTTAATACATAAAAAGTACACAATCATCCTATATAAAATCTAACTAAAAGTAAAAGGGCAGTTGTGAATTACTATTCACAAGCCGAATTTGTGGTCAGCTTAGCCATTTAGTCGCTTGGAATTGAGTTGGGTTTCAAACGACATCGTTTAGGGTAAGAGATGAGTGTTCATTTTAGAGGTGGGTGAAAGAACCGGATCCAAATATAATTATGGAACCGTTCGAGTTTGGTTCCGTTCGGTTCGGTTCGGTTTCGTACTATAATTAAATTTTTTAACATTTATAATAATATTATATAAATACAACTAATGATACATTCAATGAGTTTGGAATATCAGAGATTAATAGACTATCTTGTTCAAATGATCGCTACGGTCAAAGTTTCGGTCGGTGGAAGTCATAGCGTCCGCTGGCGATTGTATAGGTTTTGGAATGTCAGCAAGGTTGCGAGAGTCGAGACAGCATTATGCACTTCAATGTAGGTGTTTAGGGTTATTTGGTGGGTTGGATTTTGTTGGGCTAAGAAATGAAACAATAAAATAGGTAATTTAGCCAAAATTTAAAAAATTAGAAATGAAACAAATTAGGAAAAATTTCATAAGTAAGAATTTAAGTATCACACATTTCAAAATTAAGAAAATAAGTTTCAAACTTCAAAAATCAAAATTTTATTAAAATTTATTTATGATTTAATTAGTTAATTAATTATTTTATTAATTAAATATATTTAGGTTACGGATTTATACAATTTGGTCACAAATTAACAATTTAATTAGTTACTTATTATTTTTTGGTCACAAATCAAAAATTTTATGTCACAAATTTTTTTACGATCATAATTCAAAAATTTTGTAAGTCACAATTTGTTTACTGATCACAAATCAAAAAATAATTAGTCATGAATTAATTTTTAGTCACGACTCATCATATTATTGGCCACAACTTATTTTTCGGTCACAAATTAAAAATTTTATATATCACATATTATTTTTGGGTCACGAATCAAAAATTTTATAGGTAACAGATTAATTTTTCGATCACGACTCAATAAATTATAAGTCACAAACACAATTTTTAGGTCACACATTATTTATTTATTACAAATTAACCAATTATTGGCTACATTCAACTTATTAGTTGGTCACAATACATGTGACCACCGCTTAGCCACTTCTTGTAATAGCCCACCTCCACTGCTATCGTCACCGTCATAACTACCACCATCTCCATCTCTCGACGACAACATCACCACCTCAAATCAACAAATCGTTGTGTCATATCCACCACTACCTCAATAGACCCACGCCACCAACATATCACCATAACCATCGCCACCATCTCACGCACAATGTCCACCACCACCGCCACCATCAGAACCACAACACCACCATATCCAACGTTACCTTCGCCATCGTTGGATCCAACAAAGCACCACACCACTGCATACCGGCTTGTGAACGCCTAATAGAGAACTCCCAACACCCACCACTCCAAAACACCGCACCACGGCCATAAAACCACCGTCAACACCGCCCATAGCCACCACCACCACCACCACCATCACCATCGACATCATCGCCACTATAACACCAAAACACAACGACCATCTCGACGAGCAGCTTTGAGGGACTGCACACTGGCCTGTGAATGCCTAATCTGGAATCGCTGACACAAACTACTGCACGTCGGCGCTGTGAACGCTCGACAATGCACACTGACCTTAACCACCAAATACGCCACCCCCAACGACCACCACAACTCGGCCAACACACACACCATCGCTCCATTCTGCCGACAATTCACCCATCCTCTGGTTGGCGATTCCAGATTCACCTCGCAAAATCGTCGCCACCACCATTGCGTAGCAAGGGTGAATCTATTCTTCTGGCCGACAATTCACTCTTCTTCTAGTCAACGGTGATGGTTTGGATGAGAAAGGGTTTTTTTTTTTTTTTTTTTTTTTACCTGCTAAAATTATTCATTACATATCAAACATCATTTAAAAATATGAAAGACTTATTCGTAAGACACATTATATATTTATCAAGATCTACTGCAATTAGTGGGCTTAAAGGATACAGTCTTCTTGATTAGGTCATAGCCTACTTGGAAGTTTCGTTGTGCGAAGTTACCAAAAAGGCCAACTTCTACTGCTGGTCCGAATGCCAAGCAATAGACATTCTTTTTCAGTTCGATAAATGTGTTTTCTGATTTCAACTTCACATCAGCTCCTTTAAAGTGAACAGTAATCACTGGAACTTTTATATACTTCTTAGAATAGTAGCATAAGTCCAAAATTATCAATGGATCGTTGACACGTCTCAACTTAATCGTTCTCTCCAATGCTTTTATGAGCTTGCTGTACAAATCTGTAGGCAAGAAAGTCAGTGTTGTTCCAGAATCTATGATCATGTTGCCTTCTTTAGAAGCCTTGGTAGCATTTGTCATGATCGAGGGATCGAAGAAATCCAATCTCTTATTCCCTAAACTGATTCCTTCCAATGTCAAATAATAGAAAGTTGATCCGGTTTTGAGAACCATAGGAGTTGATACGGCCCTTGGACCAGACACCTTTTTACCAAAATTCAGTGTACCGGAGTTTGAGGCCTCCGATGAATCCGACAACAAGCAATAAGAAAATCTCCGTTTAACTGAAGAGCTTAGTTGTGAAATTAACGAGACGTTTCCAATTCCAAAACCAGCAATGCCTGATTCACCAGCGTTAAATATACCATCATTTTCAACTCCACATCCAATTATAGCATTGGAAAACGATATATTTCTTCCTTTAGTAGCGCCTAGCGTAAAGGTTTCGTTTACAATTATGCCATTGGTAAATGATCCATCAGCATAATACTGGGAATATAAGCAAGTTTTGTTATTCTTGTCACAAGTTGAATCTGGAAAAGCCTTACAGGAGGAAGAACCGCAAGCAAGCTTTTCATATGTGGAAGAATTAGCGGGATTAAAGACAGGATACTTTTGCTTAAAGCATTGGATACAAGGTTGGCATTGTGTCCAAATAAGATCACTGCCAGTATCGAATATCGCTAAGATGGGAACTGGCGGTGTCCCAAGATAAAATTTCATGAGATATTCACCATTATCAGAAATAATATCTGTTCCTGTCGATTTTTTGGAGTAATCCTTCGTAAAACGATTGAGACGATTATATGATCTTATCAAACCATTGATGGAACGTTGTAAAGGCACTAACGAAGAATTATACGACGGAGACTGTGGAGAGTCTCTATGGATTAGATCAATGGAAAAACCACTTGTGCCTGCTTCAGTCAATGGAAATTTCGACAAGGAAATGATGGAAATTGCTATCATAAAAGCAATGAAAACCATGGAAATGGCCATGATTTTTTAGGACTGAAATAAATGGAATTTTCAAGATTTTGGTATTTGGCTGAGAGAGGGTTGCCGCTGTGGGTGTAGAGAGAGACGAAGAAGAAAAGGGAATATAGAGAGAGAAAGGAGTGAGCAAATTGATTAGGGTTTGTGATGAAAATTATATATTTAATATTTATTTATATTTAAATGTGAAATATCTGATTTGTGAAATGTGGAAGTTCCCATCTGATTTTAAAATATAGGATTTAGAATTAGTTAATTTGTTTAGAAAAAATTAAAATTAAAATAATTTGATTTATTTAATAAAAAAAATTAGAAAGATTCGGTTCTTAGTTTAGAATTGAGAACCGAACCATACCCGTCGATTCTCAATTCAGATACCCGTTCGGATATTTAATTTAACAAAAACCGTCGAGTTCGGTTCGAAAGATTTGCCCAGCCCTAGTTCATTTTTCATTTCTCTTTCTAGAATCCCTATATTGTGGTTTTGCATCTGAGTTAATTGATT
>NW_019238799.1:0-2108 GCF_002742605.1 Olea europaea var. sylvestris | reverse complement strand
AAAGATTTGCCCAGCCCTAGTTCATTTTTCATTTCTCTTTCTAGAATCCCTATATTGTGGTTTTGCATCTGAGTTAATTGATTCAACACATTAAACTTTAGGTATGGTGACGTTTTACTCAATGTACTTCAAATTGCACCCAAATACTCACTGAACTTTTAAAAGTTCTACTCCATCCCTCACTTGTTAACTTACCATTTCAAAAGTAGCTTACATGGACTAACGGAGTCTAACGTGGCTCTTAACAGGGTTAATTTTGCACCCGTGGCTGTCAACATTGTCCGACCCTTGTGTTAAAATAAGATCAAGTTTCGCTTGGAAACCTGCAAAGTTTTTAGTTTCCAAATAAGTGTACATTTCCTTCAGAGTCACGATTATGGGAAGATTAAAATTGATAGATTGCTATTTTAAGATATACAGAAGACCAAAAATTGAAAGATTGTTGTTTTAAGATTAAGCCACTGGTTGGCTCCCATTATTTGAATTTATAATGGGGGATTAATATTTTTTTGAAAATTGTATGGTTGAAAAGTTTTCGATTTGAGTGTAATATTATTTTATTGAAAATTGTGTGATTAAAAGTAAGAAAGAAAAAAAATTAAATTAAAATGAAGTTCTCAAAGGGGCAAACGGGGGCTAAAACTTGGGGAACCCTCGTTTACTTAAGAAAGTGAAGATTCCAAAACCTACTCCATTGTTTCCCAAAAATCTTTCCCAACAATCGTTGCAACCACCACACCGACGTCAAGCACATCATCGATGGTGACATCGAATATATATATATATATTTTATTTATTTATTTTTTGGCTGAACCCTTGCTAAAATTTGAAATGGGTTCCATTTTTCTAAATCCATTTGATTTTTTATGAGTTATTCTTCTATCTATTATGAAAATGTTGTCGATCTTTGCTTATATTTGAAATACTTCTCAATTTATTTCATTCTTTAATGATTGAAGCTTTCTATTAACTCCATTCAAATAAGAAGCCTTCATAATTCTGATCAAAGTGGCGGATTTGAACAGATGTAATGCTCCTCCATTGCACATCTGATTCTATGATTCTACGTTTATGAGAAATTGGATAGTTGTGTAAATTTATCAAAGTTCAAAAAGCTCTGTAGTAAATTTATGGAAATTCTGATTTTTGTCACTGCTCATACAATTGAAACAATGTTACAGGACTATTCAAGCTTTGACAATTATGAATTGAAGCTACAAATATGTTATAGGATTGTTCATGTTTTGCGAATTAAAGCTTAAAATCTGCTTGCATTGCATTAACCTAATTTCTCACAACTTCTATTTACTGAATTTTGTTTTTGCAGCATAATTTTTCAATGACAGAACTTAGATATATCCCTCAATATAACCATCCGCAAAGAAAAAGGAAATACGGAAGAGAATAGAAAACTGAAGGGAAGAGATTCGTGAATTTGTTCCTCCCATGTAATTGATTAGAAGACTAAGCTTATAATTGTCATGTTTATGTAATCAGAACTAGAGTTGAAGTTGAATTGTGCTCATGGGTTTTCTTTGTAAACTGCACTAGAGTTAACAATCTTCTTTCAATGTATGTATTGGATTTCTACATTGGTTAATAACTTTGAAATTTCTATGGTGATGCTCTTTGTATTCTGTCGGGCATGTACGAGGCCTCAAAGGAATTTTAATTTTTCCTTCTCGAACTTGTGACTTAACGTTGCAATCAAAGATTGTTAGTTTCAGTTTTAAAGTTTCACTTTCTGTTATTGAGAACGTGGCTGCTGTTCTGTTTGCACAATGTGACTTGTCCCCTGTTGGGAATTTACTTAAACATGCACAGCGGAATTTAACAAGTTTCAATTCCCATTCAGGATTCAGCTTTGTATTTAGATAAAAACTGTGATGAGAAATATACCTTTACTTGTGATTTGAAAACTCTTTCGCGTTGTTCCTTTCCAGCAGCTTGAATCTACCTCCCACAGCTGTCCAATTGTCCAGCCTCCAATGAAATCCACACAGAGAGAAGACAGCAACTGCTAGAGTTTCTTTCTTGTGCTAGCAAGAATAATGAATCACTAGTGGACCTCAAACCCTAGCTGCATATATATATAAACCCAAACGGAC
>NW_019238798.1:0-1890 GCF_002742605.1 Olea europaea var. sylvestris | reverse complement strand
TGTGAAAACAAATTATGATCAATTTCTTGTTTAGTTCTTATGGAGAATTTACAAAACGCTAGTGCACTTTTGCATTGCAAGGAGAGTACCATTCTACCTGCATAGTTGCAGTGGCTGTTTGGTTTTCCGGCCCTTGTACTGAAGGTGATCCACTATCACTGCCTTTGCACACACTCCACCATTATCTGTTTCAATAAACTTCAAATGTAATTCAAAGTTTGGTTGACAACGTACATTACAGGGCTAAGAAACGGTGCAGTAGAAGGCCAATCTTGTATGTCAAATGTCCAATTTTGCAGGATCTATTCAGTTCCTGAACTAAATTCAAGTTTGGCTGGTTTTGGACCCTTCAATAATTTGTTTTAGATGCCATCCAAGTTTGGAATTGCTCAAGGAGCTTTGCTACAGGGTTTTCTTTGCTTCTATCTTCTCTGTACATCAATATATACACACTAGAATGTCTCTCTCACTCCATTTATTTATTGATTTGCTGCCTACTGGGTTTTTGGGTAGGAAAATAGTAACGCCAAAGTTGGACCTTGCATTTTTTTTTTTTTTAATATGGAAATATTAGGATGTATAGAGCTTGTAACATTGTATGTTTAAGTGCCAAGATGTACGCTAGTGAATTGTGCATTCGCTACTTAAGTAGATCCTGTATTTCGTTTTCCATTTTACTTCTTGATACTTTGTAGACATTGACGTGCCATATTTTATATGTGAAAAAGAAAATTTTATGAAATGACAACACACAAACAAGAATTCTTATGCGATCTATCATGGCATGTATGCGTTGCATTTGTGTTGGAGTTCTTGTAGAGTGGAATTATACAGTACTAAAATGTGATAGATTCTATGAAAAACAAGGTCTTTTTCGAACATGTAAATTAGTTTGGAATCTTGTAGATCTAAATTTTTTCCTATTCTAAGATTAGTTCCTTGATCTGTGTTTTCACATCGAGAAGCAGTGAGGAAAGATTTTACTTTATGAGATGGGATTTTTGGTTGGCTTGGTTGATGGAAGCAGTGCCGAAAGTTGAGCTGAAGGAACAACCGGGGAAAGAGGTAATGAGTTCCATTGTCGCTACTAAAGATAAGTGCATGCCTTTTCTAATATTTTTAATTGATAATAAATTTCAAAATTGCTCATAGCCCTTTTAGCGGGGAAGCTGTCTCAAATCATAATGGGTTTGCCATTGTTTGAGCCCCATTTTTTTTTTTTTTTTTTAGAAAAAATACATTCTTAAACAGTATTTTGACATCATTTTAATAACACATTATTTAATAAAATAATATTACAAGAAAATTTAAAATTTTTTCTTATTTTTTAACCACACATTTCACATCATTAAATTATTCAAAAATGGGTCTCAAACAAGGGCATTCTTTTTGAGTCAAAAAGTTCAAATTGATTATAGTACCACAAATTGTTGTGGAGAGTAAAAGAGGAATACAATCAATGATTTTATCGATCATATATCAATTTAGCGAGATATGATCGTGGCTATATATTCACTCCAATTAATAAAACAAGATTCACATTAGGTGCAAAATAACAGGAGTAATGCTATCTAGCCAAAGGCGAAGATAGTGGAGGGCTTATGTTGGGCTGTAGCCCAACAATCCTCCCAGCCCATGTAATTTTTTTAGGAATAGGTTTTGAAAGGGAAAATTACATATAAATAGGTGTTTATATTTTTGAATTCAAAAATCAGGTAACCAAAAATTAGGTATCAGTTAAATTTTTAATAATATTATAAAATTTACCCACATATTTTTGAATTCAAAAATCAGGTAACCAAAAATTAGGTATCAGTTAAATTATTAATAATATTATAAAATTTACCCACCCTAAGTCCCCAACCCCCACTACAAACCCTAAATTATTTT
>NW_019238797.1:0-1890 GCF_002742605.1 Olea europaea var. sylvestris | reverse complement strand
ATGCAATTGGATCTATTATGTATTTAATGGTTTGCACTATATCAGATTTAGCTTTTGCTCTTAGTATTCTTAATAGGTACATGCCTAATCTGGGTCTCAAGCATTGAGAAGCCTTAAAGTGGATGCTAATGATTTTGAAGGGGACTAGTGATGAAGGTTTAGAATTTGGTGTTAATAAAGAAGTCTGAAATTGAAAGGTTTTGTAGATGCAAACTATGCAATAATGGAAGATCAATTTCTTCCTGTGTTTACTTTGTCTAATCTTACGTTAGTTTAAAATCATAGTAACAACACATAATTGCACTATCCATGTTAGAATCAGAATACATTGCTACTACTAAAGCAATTAAAGAGGTTATGTGGCCAGAGGTTTGCTTCATGAAATTTGTGTTTCCTGAAATGGTCCTTATATAGCTTAAACCAATCACCTAGATGGTGGTATAAAAGATTTGATTCTTTCGTACTCATTATAAGGTTTCGAAGGAGTGAATTTGATCATTACCTATATTTTGAACATGATGATACTAATAATGACTATGTATATTTATTGCTCTATATAAATGATATGCTCTTAGTTGGTTATTCACCTAAATGAATAAGCAAGATAAAAAGAAATTTGAATGGAGAATTCGACATAAAAATGTCTACATAAAGCTAGTAGAATCTTAGGTATGAAAACTGAAAGATATAGGTTAAATGCAGCATTATTTTTAAATCAGTCTTCTTATTTTTTAAAAGGTGTTGAAAAGATAAATAGATTTTCCTAGAACTGATAATAAAAGGAAAGATATGGAGAGTGGTGAGGTGAATGTTGTCACTGGGTCGAGTTATGACTCGTGTGAGGTTTATTGAGAGTAAACATGGTTACTGTATATACATTTGTGTGTAATCATTTTTTGCATTTATGATTACTTAATTATATTGCAATGTTGATATGTAACACTTTCAATATGTTTGATGTGTGTAATTGTAAGAATTAAAGTGATTTTATTACTTTGTGTAATGTGTTTGCATGTATAGGTTGAAATCTATGGCGTACTCATTTTGCTCTGTGATTGGTGTGAGAGAGTAGTGGTAAGAATAAAGAGGAATAGCAATCTTCTTCTTTAATTTTGTGAGCCTGTATGGTTTGTGAGATTATATAGGGCATCCACATGCGGGTTATCTTTTTCCTTTTTGTGAGCATCTTTTGTGAGTGTAGTGAAGTAACCAACTCTTTTTTCTATTCTCTTTTGTGAGTGCCACCTTCAACTTTCACTTTGTAGGGTAAATCCTTTGTGGATTTCTCTAGATTTCATATTGAAGTAACCTTGTAGTGTGTGGATCGATTTAAATTGAGCCCCAACTTTTGTGGTCGCCAAATGTGTTGATCTTTACCATAATTGGTTTGAGATGCATTAAAAGTAAGTGTGTTGGCATTAACAAGCAAGTGTGTTGTATGTCTTTTGGTAATGTGGAGTAGAGATGCCTTGGGGTACATTGATGGTATGTACCAGGGTTGTGGAGTATGACATTTAGATCACGTGTAGATGTTATTTAATGTTGGAATCCTTTGATCAAGTGGAGTGAGAGAGAGACACTTCTATAACTTTTATTAAGTAGAAACCTATTATCCACTTATGTTGGAGAAGTGAGGTGGTCATAGAGGATTATCCAGGGACTTAAGATTTATTGTGATTTACTGGTTAAACATATATTAAGTGATCAGTCTAGTGATCATGATGGTCGATGAGGGGAGATATGTGTTCTTAAGGTGTGAGTAACATGGACTAAGATAGGATAAGTGTGGTGAGATCTTTTCACGGGATTATTTATGCATTTGTTGCAGGTGTTGGCCATTGGATTGATTAAGTTGGTGTTAATATGTTGTTCTGTGTGAACATGTTTGAA
>NW_019238796.1:0-1890 GCF_002742605.1 Olea europaea var. sylvestris | reverse complement strand
AAAATTTGACTGATTGATCGGAAACAAAAATCGCGCCGTGGGCAATTTCGTCATTTTTCGCGACGGTGTCGGAATCGTCTAAATTTGAATGATTAATCGGAAACAAAAATCGCGCCGGGGCAATTTCGTCATATTTCGGGACGGTGGCGGAATCGGCTAAAATTTGACTGAATGATCGGAAACAAAAATCGCGCCGGGGGCAATTTCGTCATTTTTCGTGACGGTCGGAATCAGCTAAAATTTGACTGATTGATCGGAAACAAAAATCGCGCCGGGGGCAATTTCGTCATTTTTCGTGACGGTCGGAATCAGCTAAAATTTGACTGATTGATCGGAAACAAAAATCGCGCCGCGGGCAATTTCGTCATCTTTCGCGACGGTGGTGGAATCGGCTAAAATTCGACTGATTGATCGGAAACAAAAATCTAAACGTGGGCAATTTCGTCATTTTCCATGACGGTGTCGGAATCGGCTAAAATTCGACTGATTGATCGGAAACAAAAATCGCGCCGGGGGCATTTTCGTAATTCGGTGTCGGAATCGGCTAAATTTTGACTGATTGATCGGAAACAAAAATCGCGCCGGGGGCAATTTCGTCATTTTTCGCGACGGTGTCGGAATCGGCTAAAATTTGACTGATTGATCGGAAACAAAAATCGCGCCGGGGGCAATTTCGTAATTCGGTGTCGGAATCGGCTAAATTTTGACTGATTGATCGGAAATAAAAATCGCGCCGGGGGCAATTTCGTCATATTTCGGGACGGTGGCGGAATCGGCTAAAATTCGACTGATTGATCGGAAACAAAAATCGCGCCGGAGGCAATTTCGTCATTTTTCGCGACGGGGGCAATTTCGTCATATTTCGGGACGGTGGCGGAATCGGCTAAAATTTGACTGAATGATCGGAAACAAAAATCGCGCCGGGGGCAATTTCGTCCTTTTTCGCGACGGTCGGAATCAGTTAAAATTTGACTGATTGATCGGAAACAAAAATCGCTGCGGGGCCAATTTCGTCATTTTTCGCGACGGTGTCGGAATCGGCTAAAATTTGACTGATTGATCGGAAACAAAAATCTTAACGAGGGCAATTTCGTCATTTTCCGCGAAGGTGTCGGAATCGGCTAAAATTCGACTGATTGATCGGAAACAAAAATCGCACCGTGGGCAATTTCGTCATTTTTTCGCGACGGTGTCGGAATCGGCTAAAATTTGACTGATTGATCGGAAACAAAAATCGCGCCGGGGGCAATTTCGTCATTTTCCGCGAAGGTGTCGGAATCGGCTAAAAGTCGACTGATTGATCGGAAACAAAAATCTTAACGAGGGCAATTTCGTCATTTTCCGCGAAGGTGTCGGAATCGGCTAAAAGTCGACTGATTGATCGGAAACAAAAATCTTAACGAGGGCAATTTCGTCATTTTCCGCGAAGGTGTCGGAATCGGCTAAAAGTCGACTGATTGATCGGAAACAAAAATCTTAACGAGGGCAATTTCGTCATTTTCCGCGAAGGTGTCGGAATCGGCTAAAAGTCGACTGATTGATCGGAAACAAAAATCTTAACGAGGGCAATTTCGTCATTTTCCGCGAAGGTGTCGGAATCGGCTAAAAGTCGACTGATTGATCGGAAACAAAAATCTTAACGAGGGCAATTTCGTCATTTTCCGCGAAGGTGTCGGAATCGGCTAAAAGTCGACTGATTGATCGGAAACAAAAATCGCGCCGGGGCAATTTCGTCATATTTCGGGACGGTGGCGGAATCGGCTAAAATTTGACAGAATGATCGGAAACAAAAATCGCGCCGGGGCCTATTTCGTAATTCAGTGTCGGAATCGGCTAAAATTTGACTGATTGATCGGAAACAAAAATCGCGCCGTGGGCAATTTCGTCATT
>NW_019238795.1:0-1890 GCF_002742605.1 Olea europaea var. sylvestris | reverse complement strand
ATCGGAAACAAAAATCGCGTCGGGGGCAATTTCGTCATTTTTCTCGACTGAGTCGGAATGGGCTCAAATTTGACAGGTTGATCAGGAACAAAATTCGCTCCGGGAGAATTTCGTCATTTTTCGCAACTGTGTCGGAATTGGCTAAAATTTGACAGGTTGATCGAAAACAAAAATCGCGCCGGGGGCAATTTCGACATTTTTTGCGACGGTGTCGGAATGGGCTAAAATTTGAGAGGTTGATCCGGAACAAAAATCGCACCGGGGGTAATTTCTTCATTTTTCGCAACTGTGTCGAAATGGGCTAAAATTTGACAGGTTGATCGGAAACAAAAATCGCGCCGGGGGCAATTTCTTCATTTTTCGAAATTGTGTCGAAATGGGCTAAAATTTGACAGGTTGATCGGAAACAAAAAATCGCGTCGGGGATAATTTCGTCATTTTTCGCGACTGTGTCGGAATGGGCTAAAATTTGACAGGTTGATCGAAAACAAAAAATCGCGCCGGGGGCAATTTCGTCATTTTTCGCAACAGTTTCGGAATTGGCTAAAATTCGACAGGTTGATCGAAAACAAAAATCGCGCAGGGGGCAATCTTGTCATTTTTCGCGACGATGTCGGAATGGGCTAAAATTTGACTGGTTGATCGGAAACAAAAACCTAGCCGGGGACAATTTCGTCATTTCTCGCGACTGTGTCGGAATTTGCTAAAATTTGACGGGTTGATTGGAAACAAAAATCGCGCCGGAGGCAATTTCGTCATTTTTTGCGACTGTGCCGAAATGGGCTCAAATTTGACGGGTTGATCGGGAACAAAAATCGCGCCAGGGGTAATTTCGTAATTTTTCGCAACTGTGTCGAAATTGGCTAAAATTTTGAAAGGATGATCGGAAACAAAAATCGCGCCGGGGCAATTTCGTCATTTTTCGCGACGGTGTCGAAATCGGCTAAAATTTGACTGGTGGGTCGGAAACAAAAATTCTGCCGGGACAATTTCGTCATTTTTCGCGACAGTGTCGGAATGGGCTGAAATTTGACAGTTTGATCGGAAATAAAAATCACGCCGAGGGCAATTTCCTCCTTTTTCTCGAGTGTGTCGGAATGGGCTGAAATTTGGCAGGTTGATCGGAAATAAAAATCACGCCGAGGGCAATTTCCTCCTTTTTCTCGAGTGTGTCGGAATGGGCTGAAATTTGGCAGGTTGATCGGAAATAAAAGTCGCGCCGGGGGCAATTTCGCCTTTTTTCGCGAATGTGTTGGAATGGGCTCAAATTTGACAGGTTGATCAGGAATAAAAATCGCGCCGGGGGTAATTACGTCATTTTTCGCAACGGTGTCGGAATTGGCTAAAATTTGACAGTTTGATCGGAAACAAAAATCGTGCCGCAGGCAATTTTGTCATTTTTCGTGATGATGTCGAAATGGGCTAAAATTGGACTGGTTGATAGGAAACAAAAACAGCGACGGGGACAATTTCGTCATTTTTCGCGACTGTGTCGGAATTGGCTGAAATTTGGCAGGTTGATCGGAAATAAAAGTCGCGCCGTGGGCAATTTCGTCATTTTTCGCGACTGTGTCGGAATGGGCTC
This sequence comes from Olea europaea var. sylvestris, assembly GCF_002742605.1. NCBI lineage: Eukaryota > Viridiplantae > Streptophyta > Magnoliopsida > Lamiales > Oleaceae > Olea > Olea europaea. The sequence continues at coordinate 305 of NW_019238795.1, read as the reverse complement.
AAATTTGACAGGTTGATCAGGAACAAAAATCGCACCGGGGGTAATTTCGTAATTTTTCGCAACTGTGTCGAAATTGGCTAAAATTTTGAAAGGATGATCGGAAACAAAAATCGCGCCGGGGCAATTTCGTCATTTTTCGCGATGGTGTCGAAATCGGCTAAAATTTGACTGGTGGGTCGGAAACAAAAATTGCGCCGGGGACAATTTCGTCATTTATCGCGGCAGTGTCGGAATGAGCTGAAATTTGGCAGTTTGATCGGAAATAAAAATCACGCCGAGGGCAATTTCCTCCTTTTTCTCGAGTG
>NW_019238794.1:0-1890 GCF_002742605.1 Olea europaea var. sylvestris | reverse complement strand
ACTTTTGTGACACTAATTCGAACTTATTCATTTTAGTACTTATTAATTTTACTAGAATTATTTAATTGTTATTTTATATTGACCTTTCGTGTAATTTTGCCATATCAGGGCTTGCATGCAAGGAGCAACTGATCAAGACTTGGTCCCTATAGATCCAGAGATTGAACGCACATTTCGTCACAGGCAAAGGGAAGCAAGAGTGGTGCAACAAATGGCTAACGAGTAAAATCGATCGGGAATTCCACTCAATGAAGGTGTGGCAGTAGAAGAGGATGGAAATACGGTACTTGGGGATTTCATGGCACCGTTGGTGGTGCAAAGTCAATCTAGTATTGTATATCCTCCATTTGGGCAATCGAACTTCCAACTAAAGACAAACGTGATTCAACTGTTTCAGAATGGACATCAATACCATGGGACGGCTAGTGAAAATCCGCATACACACATATCTCGATTTCTTGATATGTGTCAACACTTCAGATACCAAGGTATCCCTGATGATGCCATAAGACTGCGTTTGTTCCCGCACACCTTAAGGGATAAAGCACTCGAATGGCTGGATTCACTCCCTGTCGGAAGCATCACCACTTGGAACGAGCTAGCTCATAAATTCTGCACAAAGTTCTTCTCACCAGCTAAAGTAGCTAAAATGCGGCATGACATCTCAATATTCAACCAGATCGAGTTAGAGTCATTTGAAGAGGCTTGGAACCGTTTCAAGAACATGTTAAGGAAGTGCCCACAACATGGCTTTGACAAGAAGACTCAGATCACGTTTTTCTACACTGGATTACTCCCATCATTCAAGAGTATGGTGGATGCATCATCTGACGGGTCTATCTCTACAAGAACAATTTACGGGGCCTGGGAGTTGTTTGAAAGGATGGCTACAACTTCAGCTATGTGGTCTACAGAATGAGTAGTTCAGAAGAGAGCACCTGGGGTGTATGAAGTAGATACTTACTCAGCACTGTCGGCGAAAATGATTCCTTATTCCATAAGGTTGAAAGCATTTCACAAATCGCCGCTGCTAAGCAAGTGGTGAAGCAGAGTTGTGCAGAATGTGGAGCAGATCACAATACTGCTACTTGCCCAATTCTGGCACAAGGAGTAGAACATGCAGAATTTGCACAATGGGGTCAGCGCCAGCAGAATAACCCACATTCAGAAACTTTCAATCAAGGCTGGAGAAAACACCCAAATTTCTCTTGGAGCAACCAGAATCAAAATAGGCCACAAGGGCAATATCAGCAGCAAGACAAAAAGCCAAATTTGGAGGACATGTTCGAGAAATTTATGACACACACCAATCAATACATGGAAGCCAATAACCAATTTATGCGAAGGACGGAAACAACGCTTCAAGATCAAAGTGCAGCAATCAAGAACTTGGAGACACAAGTGGGACAGATAGCAATTTCCATAACAGGTAGAGCACCGGGAAACCTACCCAGCAATACTAAAGTTAACCCTAAGGAACATGCAAAGGCTATAACAACCAGAAGTGGAGTACAACTTCCGGAATCACATGTAACAAGTTCGGGAGCCAACAAGGAAGCAATGCCAATCTTGGAAGAAGGAAGTGGGGAGCAAACTGACAATACAATAGAAGATGAGGTTAAGAGGAACTCCAAGACATTACAGGGTAAAAATACTAATCCTGTTAATCCTCATGAGCCTCCTATTCCATTTCCACAAAGGTTGAGAAAGCACAAAATGGATCAGCAATGCAGTAAGTTCCTTGAAGTCTTCAAGAAACTGCATATCAACATTCCATTTGCTGAAGCACTTGTCCAGATGCCGAGCAATGCAAAATTCTTGAAGGATATCCTATCCAACAAGCGAAAGATGGAAGAACACGAAACAGTAATGTTGACTGAGGAATGCAGC
>NW_019238793.1:0-1890 GCF_002742605.1 Olea europaea var. sylvestris | reverse complement strand
TATAACGCGCAAATAAACAAAAGTCAATTCATAATGTAATTTTACAGAATATCACTCGAAGAAAGGCATCAAACTAACACTCAACTTTCAAGGTTTTCTTTAAGCTCCATTTGATAAACAATCTATGCTTGGAGAGATAAACTTCTGATCAGTTTGAAAATGGCTGAAATGCGCTACAAAAGATGCAGATTTTTCATGTTGGTATTCATTTTAATGTTTTTCTGTATGCAAACAAAGGGTTTGAATTTGAGCTACTTTTGTCCATAAAGGCTTAGATTAATGCTCATTTGGAGTTTCTGAGTGCTTGAAATTCCTCTCTCCCTTTCTGCAAATAGAATGGAATTACCTGTTACGATTCGTCCCCTATAGAGAAAATGAGCTCTCGGGGAAGAATTTGTAAGACATTAAACCCTAATACCAAGATCTTTAGAATTCATGATTTTCACATATGAATTTAATTGATCAAGAAACATATCTTGATCCATAGCAATAATTGAGAATTTTAGATCTGCAAAATAATAAACTGTTAAATTAAAGAAATCGTTCTCTCACTTTTCCTTTCTTTTATTGAATAAATTAATTGATGTGTTTCATTCACATTTATAGGCAGAGAGAGGCAATCTCCTATGTGCCATAAAACTGTCCACTTTCCATCAAAGTAGACAATTATAAAACTACCACTTCTCAATTGGGCCAATAGGATTTTAGTAATATTAACCACATTTAATTAATTCTTTAATATTACATGGGCCACAAATAATTAGTTTTACATTCTCCCACTTGGCCTGTGTAATATTGTTTTGTTATGTGGTATATAACATAATGCGCATACCATTAGTTGAAATCCATCATACATTGGTCACTTAATATATCCTCCTTAAGTAAAGACTAATAAGAGTCATGGCGGTTTTACACCATCATATAAGCACAATTCCTTCCATGTACTACAGTATTAGTCCCTACCCAACATGACACATAATGAGAAGTTCGATAATTGCATTGCAAAAATGTCTTCGAAAAGACTATCCCTGTCAGCATTCGCATAATTCATTCACGTACATGTACCAACAGTTATGACAGGAATAATATTTTGTCAAAAACAATACATAAATGAGCTTAAAATCTCAATACATAAGTATCATAAATTACATAATAATGTTAATGATAATTTTCAATAATGCCCATCCTTTCGACATGTTCATTGAATGTCTTTGGTGGCAATCCTTTTGTTAATGGATCTGCAATCATAAGATTGGTGCTAATATGCTCGATTGACACCCTTTGTTTTTGAACTTTTTCTTAAACGGCAAAGTACTTCAATTCCATGTGCTTAGCACCTTTAGAGTACTTGTCGTTCTTTGAAAAGAAGACTGCTGCAGAATTATCACAATAAAGTTTCAGCGGCTTGGCTATACTGTCGACGATCCCAAGTCCTAAAATAAAGTTCCGCGGCCAATTTCCTTGAACTGTGGCCTCAAAGCATGCCACAAACTCGACTTCCATAGTGGATGTAGCAATGATTGACTACTTCGCACTTTTCCATGATATAGCCCCTCCAGCTAAGAGGAACAAATAGCCAAATGTGGACTTTCTAGTATCCACACATCCAGCAAAGTCCGAATCTGAATATCTAATGACCTCCAAGTTATCAGATCTCATATAAGTGAGCATGTGATCTTTCGTTCCTTGCAAGAATCTCAATACTTTCTTTGCAGCTTTCCAATGATCAAGTCCCAGGTTACTTTGATACCTGCCCAGCATTCCAACAGCAAAACTGATGTCTGGTCTGGTGCAAGTCTGAGCATAGATTAAGCTCCCAACAAGAGATGCATAAGGAATAGCTGTCATTTGTTTGCGTTCCAATTCGTTTTTAGGACATTGCATGAGACT
>NW_019238792.1:0-1890 GCF_002742605.1 Olea europaea var. sylvestris | reverse complement strand
TGGAACGCTTGGAGAGTCGGCGTACGAAGAATTGAGCGTAACTTCTGCACACGGTGTCCGTTTTCGGCCCATAAGTACCTTTTAGAAATGTAGCGACCATTTTGGATTGAACTCATGAATTCATCCTTATGTACGAGATATTTCGACAATTTTTCGAAAGATTGAGCACTTGCATACTTGGAACGCTTGGAGAGTCGGCGTACGAAGAATTGAGCGTAACTTTTGCACACGGTGTCCGTTTTGGGCCCATAAGTACTTTTTAGAAATGTAGCGACCATTTTGGATTGAACTCACAAATTCGTCGTGACGTACGAGGTATTTCGATAATTTTTCGAAAGATTGAGCACTTTCATACTTGGAACGCTTGGAGAGTCGGCGTACAAAGAATTGAGCGTAACTTTTGCACACGGTGTCTGTTTTCGGCCTGTAAGTTCTTTTTGGAAATGTAACGACCATTTTGGATTGAACTCACGAATTCATCGTGACGTACAAGGTATTTCGACAATTTCTCGAAAGATTGAGCACTTGCATACTTGGAACGCTTGGAGAGTCGGCGTACGAAGAATTGAGCATAACTTCTGCACACGGTGTCCATTTTCGGCCCATAAGTACTTTTTGGAAATGTAGCGACCGTTTTGGATTGAACTCACGAATTCATCGTGACGTAGGAGGAATTTTGACAATTTTTCAATAGAATTAGCACTTGCATATTTGGAACGCTTGGAGTGTCGGCGTACGAAGAATTGAGCATAACTTCTGCACACGGTGTCCATTTTCGGCCCATAAGTACTTTTTGGAAATGTAGCGACCGTTTTGGATTGAACTCACGAATTCATCGTGATGTACGAGGTATTTCGACAATTTTTCGAAAGATTGAGCACTTGCATACTTGGAACGCTTGGAGAGTCGGCGTACGAAGAATTGAGCGTAACTTTTGCACATGATGTCCGTTTTCGGCCCATAAGTACTTTTTGAAAATGTAACGACCGTTTTGGATTGAACGCACAACTACGTCGTGACGTATGAGGGATTTCGGCCATTTTTCGAACGAATGAGCACTTTTATATTTGGAACGCTTGGATTGTCGGTGTTCGAAGAATTGAGCGTAACTTTTGCAAACGGCGTCGGTTTCGGGACCATAAGTACTTTTTAGAAATGTAGCGACCGTTTTGGGTTGAACTCACGAATTCATCGTGACGTACGAGGTATTTCGACAATTTTTCGAAAGATTGAGCACTTGCATACTTGGAACGCTTGGAGAGTCGGCGTACAAAGAATTGAGCGTAACTTTTGCACACGGTGTCCATTTTCGGCCCATAAGTACTTTTTGGAAATGTAGCGACCGTTTTGGATTGAACTCACGAATTCATCGTGATGTACGAGATATTTCGACAATTTTTCGAAAGATTGAGCACTTGCATACTTGGAACGCTTGGAGAGTCGGCGTACAAAGAATTGAGCGTAACTTTTGCACACGGTGTCCATTTTCGGCCCATAAGTACTTTTTGGAAATGTAGCAACCGTTTTGGGTTGAACTCACGAATTCATCGTGACGTACGAGGTATTTCGACAATTTTTCGAAAGATTGAGCACTTGCATACTTGGAACGCTTGGAGAGTCGGCGTACAAAGAATTGATGTAACTTTTGCACACGGTGTCCATTTTCGGCCCATAAGTACTTTTTGGAAATGTAGCAACCGTTTTGGATTGAACTCACGAATTCATCGTGATGTACGAGATATTTCGACAATTTTTCGAAAGATTGAGCACTTGCATACTTGGAACGCTTGGAGAATCGGCGTACGAGGAATTGAGCGTAACTTTTGCACACAGTGTCCGTTTTCGGCCCATAAGTACTTTTTGGAAATGTAGCGACCGTTTTGGATTGAA
>NW_019238791.1:0-1890 GCF_002742605.1 Olea europaea var. sylvestris | reverse complement strand
TCATGATAGCTTCGGGCTTCTTCATTTTTGGCGAATTTCTAGTCCAATTCGATTGGAATCGAGCCAACGAATTGTGGTTTTCGATTTCATGATAACTTAGGATTTGTTCGCTCTTCGCGAATTGCTAGTCTAATTCGTTTGGAGTCGAGCAAATGAAAAGTGGTTTTTGATTTCAAGATAACTTAGGATTTGTTCGTTCTTGGCGAATTGCTAGTCTAATTCGTCCTGAATCGAGCAAATAAAAAGTTGTTTTTGATTTCATGACAACTTCCGATTTGTTCGTTTTTGGCAAATTGTTAGGCTAATTCAATTGGAATCAAGCCAATGAAGAGTAATTTTTGATTTCATGATAACTTCGGGTTTGCTCATTTTTAGGGAATTTCTAGTCTAATTCGATTGGAATCGATCCAATGAAAAGTGGTTTTTGATTTCATGATAATTTCACATTTGTTCGTTTTTGTTGAATTAATAGTCTACTTCGATTGGAATCGAGGCAATCACAAGGTTTTTTTATTTAATGATTACTTCGGGTTTGTTTGTTTTTTACAAATTGCTAGTCGAATTCAATTGGAATTGGGCAATGAAAAGAGGTTTTTGATTTCTTGATAACTTTGGGTGTGTTCATTTTTGGCGAACTGCAAGTCTAATTCGATTGGAATCGAGCCAATGGAAAGAGCGTTTTGATTTCATTATAACTTTGGGTTTGTTCATTTTTCGCGAATTACTTGTCTAATTCGATTGGAATCGAGCCAATGAAAAGTGATTTTTGATTTCATGTTAACTTCGAGCTTTTTCGTTTTTCGCGAATCGCTAGTCTAATTCGATTGGAATCGAGTCGATGAAAAGTGGTTTTTGATTTCATGATAAGTTCGGGTTTGTTCGTTTTTGGGGAAAGGCTAGTATAATTCGATTGGAATCGAGCCAATGAAAAGTTGTTTTTATTTCATGACAACTTCAGATTTGTTCATTTTTGGCGAATTGCTAGTCTAATTCGATTGGAATCGAGCCAATGAAAAGTATTTTTGATTTCATGATAGCTTCGGGCTTCTTCATTTTTGGCAAATTTCTAGTCCAATTCGATTGGAATCGAGCCAATGAAATGTGGTTTTTGATTTCATTATAACTTAGGATTTGTTCGCTCTTCTCGAATTGCTTGTCTAATTCGTTTGGAGTCAAGCGATTGAAAAGTGGTTTTTGATTTCAAGATAACTTAGGATTTTTTCGTTCTTGGCGAATTGCTAGTCTAATTCGTCCTGAATCGAGGGAATGAAAAGTGGTTTTTGATTTCATGACAACTTCAGATTTGTTCGTTTTTGGCAAATTGTTAGGCTAATTCGATTGGAATCAAGCCAATGAAGAGTGATTTTTGATTTCATGATAACTTCGGCTTTGTTCATTTTTGGCGAATTTCTAGTCTAATTCGATTGGAATGGATCCAATGAAAAGTGGTTTTTGATTTCATGATAATTTCGCATTTGTTCGTTTTTGTTGAATTACTAGTCTAATTCGATTGGAATCGAGCCAATGACAAGGTGTTTTTTATTTAATGATTACTTCGGGTTTGTTTATTTTTTACGAATTGCTAGTCTAATTCAATTGGAATTGGGCAATGAAAAGAGGTTTTTGATTTCTTGATAACTTCGAGTGTGTTCATTTTTGGCGAATTGCAAGTCTAATTCGATTGGAATCGAGCCAATGGAAAGAGCGTTTTGATTTCCTTATAACTTTGGGTTTGTTCATTTTTCGCGAATTACTTGTCTAATTCGATTGGAATCGAGCCAATGAAAAGTGGTTTTCGATTTCATGTTAACTTCGAGCTCGTTCGTTTTTCGCGAATCGCTAGTCTAATTCGATTGGAATCGAGTCGATGAAAAGTGGTTTTTGATTTCA
>NW_019238790.1:0-1890 GCF_002742605.1 Olea europaea var. sylvestris | reverse complement strand
CAAACTAAAACTAAAATATTTGTGCGCATCAATAATAAAAATTGTAAAATATTTTAAAGTAAAAAGCTACACAAAAATACTATCACGATTCGTTTCCATTGTGAAACACATCCAAAAATATTATCACACCATTAACTACTTAAAATAACGGTTATATTATCCTTTAGAATATGTGACTATTTCCCTAGTTAACTCCTACAATGTATATGATATGTTGCTTATTTAAAGTTGGTTGACTTTCTATCCATTTTCCCTCGTAAATGGAGTCCTAATAGATGCAGCAGGCACTCGAACATGTGTCGATCATTGCATATTTGCCTCAACGTCATTGTTACCTTGAACAGGTATGGTTGATGCTAATGGTTATACAAAAGTGGTTTGCATCGTATTAGTTACAAAAATTTAATAATTGAAGAAAATAACAGATTCTATCAAGATTTGAAGTGTAACATCGAAATGATATGTTTATCTTCAACTAAAATATTTAACGTAAAACATAAGAATTTGACATCGTATAACTACTCCATTACGGAACTTATCGTCTGCTACAAGCATAGGGAACTTCGTGAATGTCCGATCATGTACCTTTCGAGTCGACACCTTCATACGAAATAATCTAGTTTCAAAATCCAAGGTTAAGAAATCAAAAGAGTTGAGCAATTTTTTTTTTTTTTAAATTGAAACTAGTGCACATACCAATTGCCTCATTTACCCCTCTAGTCAATGGACCCTTCGGTTACCAACCTTCAGGTCGTTATCTTCAAATGAAACAACTATGTTTGAAATCATAAAGATAAAAATTCCAAACAATGAGACAAATGCATTTTTAGATTAAAGTAATAACACATACAAATCCCCTCATTTACCGATAGACCCTATGGTAATCCAGGCATGCACCTTTTGGATCGATAACTTCTCTATCTAGAATGACAATTTATCTCTACAAATAGATTCATAACTATTATGTTTATATTTCATAAAGTAGTAACGATGCTCATTTGATACGTTATACATTTCAACCCCTAAAATCACACATAGAAAAGAAACTTGACAAAATTTAGCTTCTGCAACCAACTGTAGAGATAAGTGGGCCAACTGTCAAGATAAGAGCCTAACTGTCAAGAACGACATTTCATCTCGACAAATATTTCGCTACTATCAGAATTGACATTTACATTTCACATTCATATTGATTTTTCAAGACATGAAGGGTTAAGTTATGATAAACGTGATATGTGTTATATTCATAGCTTTAAATAGCACTACTTTTCATATACTCAGCCATAAGTTTTATATGTAAATGCAAAGACATTTTCAAGAATGAAAATAGAATGATCCAACACTTAAAACAATATTCAAGTAACCCTAAATAATCATATAAAGACACACTTAACCAAGCTTATTTGTGCATTTTGATTAGAATATATCCAATTCAATCTTGGCTCATTTTACAAACTCAAAAATTAAACTCAAACTCAATTTCTTCAATAATGACCAATAACCATTATTTACATGAAAACAAAGTGAAAAACATAATTATAAGGAATAAATTCATAGATAACTTATATAAATCATAATGTTAACATTTTCGTAGAACTAAAAAAATAGACAACAAAAATCGAAAAAATAAGAGACATTGTACCAGTCCAGGGCAAAAATTGTGAAGAATAAAAAAAGAAATACCCTTAAATTTGACAAATTAGAAGAGAAGAGAGCAACAAATGCAAAAGAAAACCTCAAAAGATTAATGGTGACCTTTGTTGGTGGTGGATTGATTAACAGTCATTTGACTTCAAGCCTGGACAAAAATGAAGGATTTTAGCGTCACCGACAGCCTTGAGCGAGAGGAAATGAGAGAGAAAATTGAGTCGTTTAGGTTTAGGGAATGAG
>NW_019238789.1:0-1890 GCF_002742605.1 Olea europaea var. sylvestris | reverse complement strand
GATAATTGACGTATATTGGTTTTGAAATTGAATAAGCTATTCTTCTTTGAAATCAATGCTATTCCTTTAAATCGTTAATGATGGTAGGATTTGTGACTTGGTCACAAACTATTTAATGATGTTGATTTTATCTCTTTAATGTGAAAATTACAATAAAAGAAAGATAATGAAATAAGTACAACATAAACTTCACCTTTAGAACTATAGAGGAATAAAAAATAAAAAAGAAGAAACAGTTATTAGAAAGAATGTCTTAACTTTCGTTCCAATAGAATCTTTCCACTTAATTTTTTAAACTCATACAACAATTTACTATGGAACATTCAATATAACTATGTTAATTTAGTATGTTATCCTTAAGTTTTGATTGATCAAAAAATTATTTAATGAGGTAATTAATTTGTAGGATATTAAATTATCGAGATTCTATTGTATAAGTGATGCTTAACACCAATTTAGGTAACAATAATGATGTTATCGCAACAAAACTAATACTTACCCCACAAATGAATATCATTATTCTTAATTTTATAAAAAAGTTCAACGCTCTCGGCTTGACTTCTCTTAATGAAATTTGCGCCTTTTCTTTTTACTAAATTGCACGTCTGAACTAACATGATGTTAAAGACATAGATGCTACATCTATCAAAAGTTTGGGAAGAATAAAGTTACTTAGCCTAATTTTTATTTTTTTTCACCTAGCTCTCAACCTTTTCAAATTGGCTTATTGAGTTGAGTATTTTGATTTTCAAAAAACTCGAATTTTTCTAGGTTCATTTATATTGACTTCTAGGACCTTTACTTATGGGATATACATAAAATACATGTTAAAAAATCCACGTCTTCGCATGTGAAGAGTCAAATCAAGTATTTTTTGATCCTAAGACTAACATTAATGAGCCAAAGATTTAGGTTGCATTTCGGTTAGTATTCAATGTTCACCAAAAAATTTCCACCACAATAAAAACATAATTCGGGTGTGTTTGTGACACTTCTATGAAAATTGAAAGATTTTTTACCCCTCTAAATGTAATAAAACAAGCCTAAGACAAAGAATATTTTGAAAAAATAGACTAAAAACTGAATCAACTTAAATGATTTAGTTTGGATTTGGTTTATTCAATATTGAAAAAAGTACTCCATTCGTCAAATTTATATATACTGATTTTTGTTTTTTACACATATTAAGAAATCTTATTTAATATTATTGGAGAAACAATTTTTGTCAAAAATTTTCCTTATTTACCCTTATTTATATTTGTACAATTTCAAGATTAAGTGGAGAAAATTGATTATAATTAGACAAATTAAATAAAGTATTTTAGCAAATAAACAAAATAAAACATTCTTAATAAAGAAATAAGATTATCTATTTGAGACAAGAAAATAAGAAAAGTCAGCCTATATAAATGGGACACAGAGAGTATCAATTTAATATTATCCCATGTAGGGCTGCACAAAAGTCCCAACTGGTTCAATTTGGTTCTTCTCAGATCAAATTTGGTTGGTTTGATTCTTGATTCTAAATCAAGAACTTAATCTCCTAATTTTATGTTTTATTTTTTGTACCACGGGTTTACTAAAATGGGTGTAACTTGATTTATGTTTCATGAAATCCCATGATTCAAAATCTATGAGATAAATATGTAAGGCTATGTTCTCCGATTGAAATTATCCCAAAATTCGAAATTCACATTTCACACAATTTTTCAAAATATGGGAGAATGTAAAAAAAAAAGACATTATTTGATGACCTTATTGTAATATCCATAATAATAAAAATCATACCGAATTTTTATTTCATTTAGACAATGGTGTTTTCTATTAGCTTTCATCTAGATTTTCTTAGATACAGATTTAATAAAATGGCCCTGCAATTATTTTGTATGA
>NW_019238788.1:0-1890 GCF_002742605.1 Olea europaea var. sylvestris | reverse complement strand
GATAGTCGACGTACGAATAATTGAGCGTAACTTTTGCACACGATGTCCGGTTTAGGCCGATAAGTACTTTTACGAAATATAGCCACCGTTTTGGATTGAACTCACAACTTCGTCGTGACGTTCGAGGGATTTCAGCCATTTTTTGAAATAATGAGCACTTTTGCATTTGGAACGCTAGGATAGTCGGCGTGCGTAGAATTGAGCGTAACTTTTGCGCACGGCGTCCGTTTTGGGCCCAAAAGTACTTTTCGAAAATGTAGCGACCGTTTTGGATTGAACACACAAGTTCGCCGTGACGTTCGAGGGATTTTGGCCATTTTTTGAAAGAATGAGTACTTTTATATTTGGAACGCTTGGATAGTCGGCGTACGAAGAATTGAGCGTAACTTTTGCACACGATGTCCGGTTTAGGCCGATAAGTACTTTTAGGAAATGTAGCGACCGTTTTGGATTGAACACACAAGTTCGCCGTGACGTTCGAGGGATTTCGGCTGTTTTTCGAAAGAATGAGGACTTTTATATTTGGAACGCTTGGATAGTCGGCGTACGAAGAATTGAGCGTAACTTTTGCACACGATGTCCGGTTTAGGCCGATAAGTACTTTTAGGAAATGTAGCGACCGTTTTGGATTGAACACACAAGTTCGCCGTGACGTTCGAGGGATTTCGGCTGTTTTTCGAAAGAATGAGGACTTTTATATTTGGAACGCTTGGATAGTCGGCGTACGAAGAATTGAGCGTAACTTTTGCGTACGGCGTCCGTTTTGGGCCCATAAGTACTTTTTGGAAATGTAGCGACCGTTTTGGATTGAACTTACAACTTCATCGTGACGTTCGAGGAATTTCGGCCATTTTTCGAAAGAATGAGCACTGTTATATTTGGAACGCTTGGATAGTCGGCGTACGAAGAATTGAGCGTAACTTTTGCACACGGCGTCCGTTTTGGGCCCATAAGTACTTTTTGGAAATGTAGCGACCGTTTTGGATTGAATTCAAAACTTCGTCGTGACGTTCGAGGGATTTCGACCATTTCTCGAAAGAATGAGCACTTTTTTATTTGGAACGCTAGGATAGTCGGCGTGCGAAGAATTGAGCCTAAATTTTGCACACGGCGTCCATTTTTGGCCCATAAGTACTTTTTGGAAATGTAGCGACCGTTTTGGATTGAACTCACAACTTCATCGTGACGTTCAAGGGATTACGGTTGTTTTTCGAAAGAATGAGTACTTGTATATTTGGAACTCTTGTATAGTCGGCGCACGAATAATTGAGCGTAACTTTTGCACACGATGTCCGATTTAGGCCGATAAGTACTTTTAGGAAATGTAGCGACCGTTTTGGATTGAACTCACAACCTCGTCGTTACGTTCGAGGGATTTCAGCCATTTTTCGAAATAATGAGCACTTTTATATTTGGAACGCTAGGATAGTCGGCGTGCGAAGAATTGAGCGTAACTTTTGCGTACGGCGTCCGTTTTGGGCCCACAAGTACTTTTTGGAAATGTAGCGACCGTTTTGGATTGAACTTACAACTTCATCGTGACGTTCGAGGAATTTCGGCCATTTTTTGAAAGAATGAGCACTTTCATATTTGGAACGCTAGGATAGTCGGCGTACGAAGAATTGAGCGTAACTTTTGCGTACGGCGTCCGTTTTGGGCCCATAAGTACTTTTTGGTAATGTAGCGACCGTTTTGGATTGAACTCACAACTTCGTCGTGACGTTCGACGGATTTCAGCAATTTTTTGAAAGAATGAGTACTTTTATATTTGGAATGCTTGGATAGTCGGCGTTCGAAGAATTGAGCGTAACTTTTGCACACGATGTCCGTTTTGGGCCCATAAGTACTTTTAGGAAATGTAGCGGCCGTTTTGGATTGAACTCACAACTT
>NW_019238787.1:0-1890 GCF_002742605.1 Olea europaea var. sylvestris | reverse complement strand
ATGAGTCAAAAAGCTTTATAGTTCTTTGAACTAGTCTATTTTAATCTCTGAACTTGCAGAAACCCATTGTTCAAAAATTGGTTTCAAAAGATCAATGCAAAAGTTAGTGTTAGACAGCTTAACTGGTGCTCTCCATTTTAGGAAGATTTTGAGTATCTCTATTATCTTAAATTTCTTTCTTTCCCTTTTTTATTTTTTATTTTTTTTATCTTTTCTTATATTTTAATTTTTTTGAGCGAAGGTAAATTCATTCCTCCCCCAATTAATTTTTAAGCATTTCTATTTTTAATTATTATTTTTTATTAGAATAGGATTGAAAAGATTTTCTTTTAATTATTATATGAGAAAATAGGTTTAACTTGTAAAAGAACCACTTTTGTGAATTTTTTGGATCGCTATCCGTATCTCGATCTTAGTAGAGAAAAGTTTCAATATTTTCAATGTTCTGTTGTGTTATTTTTTATTTTTTGGCTATTTTAATTTTTTTAAACTAGAAGTCAAAAAATAATTTATATATATATATATATATATTCTTATTTTCTTATTTATCGAAGATGTATAACCTGGTCGGCCGTTTCTTGCAAAACGGTCGATTACCCTAGTGCTCAACTTAGATTAGAGGATGAATTGAGAAGGTTCATGCTCTTCTATTTTATAAAGGGCCCCTAGAAAGTGATACTGGAATGAAAAAATGTAAAGATAGGATTTGTTGCTGATACTAACATTCCCTGCATAACCCGAACACGATATTATCCCAATGACTACAACTAACCTTCTTTTACGTTACCCAGTCATTAGTGCTCGGGATTCAACTAAGTCCTTTGGACATCTTGTGCCCGACCTTGACGGTTCAACTAACTATCACAGAATACAGGGATGTCCTCGGGAATAAGACCTTGGGCAAATCCCTTGAGGTCCACAACTACCATCTTCCTCGTACTAAGGAGAATGTCTATCCCCTGAGAACTCTTATCTGATGCAAATATCTCAAACCACATCTCCTAAATCCAAGAGAGTCCACTTAATAATCGGTCTTCTAATCACAGTAGGATTCAAACGCTGCTTTCTAATGGGACTCTATCGAATAAGGATTCCCAGATAGTTGAGTCCTACTAGGAGAATGTCACCCACCACTATAAATACAGAACCATGGGTCATTATTCAGGTACGTTCTCATTAGTTTCAATTTATAGCCTTGCGCACATCATTTTATTTCTGACTTAAGCATCTGAGGGGCGACGAGAACATACCTCGTTGCATTTGTTTCAGGTACCGAAAGACTACAATCGTACTCGTTCAAAATCCTTAAGCTTGAGAAATCAACAGATATGATTTTTGGTAGCATCATTGGCGCCGTCTGTGGGAAGCGCTTCCAAAAGCCATGGTTAACACGCGATCAGGTCTTCCTCCCGTAAGCTCATCCGCTCCCATCCCTCATCTTGCTGAAGATCAACCAGCTCCTTAAGAAGAGTTGTTAGGAATGCCCGTACCCCAGCCGACGGTCGTCACAACCAAAGCCTTTGATGAGCTCCGTCAGTAGGTGGCCACGCTCACACAACTGTTAAGTCAAAGAAATTCGCATCCGTCACCAACGCAGGCAGAGTATGGTGGTTTTATGGCTGATGCTCGAGCCCAACCACCAAACCCCCCAACTGGCGGAGTAGGAACTTCGAGTATTCGTAATATGGCCTCGGGCTCGAGATCGATCGCCATGGATTCCGGTGAGATTGCCTAGATCATCCAAGAAGGAATTACAGCTCGCCTGCAATGGAATGCTCAGGGGCCAATGGATTTTATCCCTAACACTCCATTTACGTCGGAGATATTATCATATCCCCTGCCCGACAGATTCAAATATCCTCGCATTGTAGAGTATGATGGGACGACCGA
>NW_019238786.1:0-1890 GCF_002742605.1 Olea europaea var. sylvestris | reverse complement strand
AGAAATCACAGGCAAACCAAGCATTTGTACGGTACCTTTGCCGAGAATAGGTGCAGAGCCCCCATCTCCAAAAGTAACCATACTACCATTACATTCATCAAGAGTAGTAGACAAAGATTTATTACCACACACATACCTAGAACATGCACTATCCAGGTACCACATATTAGAATTTTGAGCTTTTAATGCAACATTAGCAACAAGGCATTTCTCTTGACCTGATAGTCTATCTAAATCACCCTTTTTGACCCAAATCCTTTTAGGCGACAAGTTACTTTTAGTTAGCTTAGTAAGCATCTCAGTCAGATGACTAACCTGATTAGACAGAAAGCTAACCTGACTAGGAATGTTTTGACTTCTACGCTAATTGCCTAACTTGTAACATCTAGGCCTAGTGTGTCCTAGAGCACCACAGTGGTGGCAGGTGGGAATAAACCTAGGCTCAAAAGTACGTGTCTGAGGGTACCTGGTCCTAATGTTCCTACGTGATTGATGACTTTGTTCCCTAGGAATGCTCTTACCCTTACTTGGACTCATAACCGTATTAGGCTTAGAGGCAGACACGAAGACAGTCTTAGATGTTCCAGCAATAGTTGTATTACCCTCAACATATCCTGGACCTCTCTTGTCTCCCACTGGCTTATTCATTCCCAATAGGTTATCTAATTTCTTAGTTCCACTAATGAATGTCTGAAGATGGGCATTAGATTTTTCCAATTCACTAGTCAAACTCTTAACCTTGTCTTCCAATTTCTCATTGACACACTTCAACTCACTACCGCTCTTAAGTGACTCCTGAAGCTTACCACCCAGTTTCTCTTTTTCCCTTTCAAGTTCGTCAAGTTTTTTAAGTAGGGATTTATTGACCTTCTTTATTTTAAGACTTTCTTTAAACAGTTGTTGATATGCTTCTTGTAGGTCTATGTCATCCTCATCCTCATTCTCATTAACAGAATTATCATTTGATTGCTCTTCCTCAACCTTATCACTTTCCTTATCAGACTCACTCTTAACAGTAGCCACAAATGCCATATAATTTCCTTCATCATCACTACTGGAGGATTCCTGCCTATCACTGGTCTCAAATTCATTATCAGTAAGTGAGATAACTAAGGCCTTACCTTTCCCTTTTCTTTGATTTTTCTTATAGCTCGGACATTTATTCCTATAGTGACCTATTCCTTGACACTCATGGCATCTAACCAAACGTGGCTTCTCACTAGACCCCTTATTGTTATCTTTCTCAATTTTATCTTTTATGAATCTGCTAGGGGCTCCATTCTTTCTATCCTTAGGCTTTCTCCTATTGTTGAGGACTTTTTGGAATTTCTTAACAAAGTATGCGATTTCCTCATCCCTAAGTGACTCAGTGTCAGACAATTCACCTTCTTTATTGGATTTTAGGGCTATGGATTTTCCTTTCTTGTGTTGTGAGAGAGTAAGTTCATATGTTTGCAAGGATCCTAATAATTCTTCGATCTTAACTTCATCTAGGTCCTTACTTTCCTCAATAGCAGTGACTTTAGGCCTAAATCTCTCAGGTAGGGATCTAAGTACCTTTCTCACTATCTTGGTCTCGGGAATTCTCTCACCTAGGTTGAAACTCGAGTTAACTATGTCATTTAGCTTAGCGTAAAACTCATCAAATGTTTAATCATCTTTCATTCTCACTTCTTCAAACCTAGAAGCTAGCATTTGCAGTTTTGAGTTTTTTACTATTTTAGTTCCTTCATGTGTTGTTTCGAGAATGTCCCAAACCTCTTTAGCAGTTTCGCACATAGAGACTCGCCTAAACTCATCTGGTGAGAGTGCCATGAATAATGCATGAATTCCCTTACTATTCCAGTTACATGCAGCTAACTCATCTTTAGTCCACAATGATATGTCAGT
>NW_019238785.1:0-1890 GCF_002742605.1 Olea europaea var. sylvestris | reverse complement strand
AACCGAACAAATAACATTGTACTGAAAGCAATTTTCAATAGGATACAAAGTGGAGAAGTCAACAAAAGTATCACGCAGGCTCTTTTGAATATGAGTCCACTCTAAGGAAAAAAATTACACAGAGACTTAATTTTAATCCCTATCAGTAGAATAAGTTCATCTTATTGATCAAGAAAAAGAAAAATTAATCACGGAATAACATAATCATCTGGAACGTGAAATGTATCTGGATCCTCCTCATTGATCCATCCATATTTCTCTAAGAAAGGATTGGCTATGGTTTTTGGCGGATAGCTATTAATGAATTCTGTCCAAACATTTCCGTCTTGATCCAAATCCCTCATAACTTCCCACAAACAACTGTTACACTTAAACCCTGCTCCAAAACTTATCATAAAAACTTTGTTACCTTTCTTAAGCCTATTTTTAGCTTGCATATATGCTAAAACGTACCATATGCTGCTTGCAGATGTATTTCCGAATCGATGAAGTGTCATTCTTGCTGGCTCTATATCATGCTCGCTGAGGTTTAGATTCTGCGCCACTGCATCGATCACTGCCTTTCCTCCTGTGTGGAGGCAAAAATGATCGATCCCGGTTTTGAAATCGATTGCTGGCCTAGCTCCTGCACCTATCTTAAAGTATTTTTGCTTCGTTTTTCGAATGAGGGTAAGTAATGTGAACTGAAGGAGCTCGCGAACCGGGAGTATTTTTGGGGCGATTTCCTTCAAGTTATCGACGAATGCACGAGTGGCTGCCTTTGGGAGATTTTTGCCTAGGTGAAACCCTACATAGCCTTGATCATCTTCCTTTTGTATGCAACAATTATAGGATTCATCTTTTGCACCATGGTGTGTTCTCACAAGGCATTTCAACTTGAACATGGCCTTTTCTTTTAAGGCCACTTTATTTGTTAGAAGAATTGCACACCCTCCTGATCTAAACAGACAGTTTGAAAGAATCATAGATCTGTCTTTCCCTGTGTACCAACCTAGGCTCAAAGATTCAGATGTCACAACAAGTGCTTGCACATTTCTTTGAGTCTTGAAAATATTTTGAACAATATTGATTGCAATGGGGCTGGCACTGCATCCCATTCCACTGAGATTATACACCTTAATATCCTCTTTCATCTTATAATGATGAATAATTTGAGACGATAACGAAGGAACTGCAGCGAGCATCGATATATTCACCACTAGAACGTCGATCTCAGAAGGCAAAATCCCCGTCTTCTTGAAAAGCTTGTCAATAGTATCAAGAAAGAAATCATTCATTTCAATGATAGCATCCTCAAGACTTGGAGACGTTTCTCGCCCTTCGAGTACCATTCTC
The DNA here is from genome assembly GCF_002742605.1 of Olea europaea var. sylvestris. Classification (NCBI taxonomy): domain Eukaryota; kingdom Viridiplantae; phylum Streptophyta; class Magnoliopsida; order Lamiales; family Oleaceae; genus Olea; species Olea europaea. The sequence continues at coordinate 555 of NW_019238785.1, read as the reverse complement.
GGGCCATAAGTATCCTCTCCAATGCCTGAACTGACTATGGACTTCAAGAGAAACTTGTACTCGTTTAGGCCGAGTTGCTTGTTTCTCCTAATTACTTCACCACAAAATCTTGTGTTGAGTTTCCTATCATCACTTGGCTTGTAGCATTCATAATCCAATATGTAACAATTTTGATGTCTTCTTCTGTCAAAAATTTGCCACAAAGTGTAGAGTAGACAAAGGAGAGGGAAACAATACAAGAACCTTGGAAAAAGATCCATGTGAATCACAGAGAAAAATAAGGAGAGAGTATGTAATGTATGCAGTAAACTCTTCTTACATGATATGAGATATTTAAATCAAACACTAAGCTCTATTTAGAGAGCCCAAGTCACATCTCAATAGGCTTTAGAAAACATGTATTTCTCAACGCCCAACAACTGATCGGTGCTTGACTTTACAATCAATAATGCTCATCCCCTGTTTGATAGATAAAGAGAAATTGGAGAAAAATGATGTTTTGAATAGTGAACTTTTTGGGAAAATGTGTAGTTAAAAAGTAAGAAAAAGTTTTAA
>NW_019238784.1:0-1890 GCF_002742605.1 Olea europaea var. sylvestris | reverse complement strand
AAAAATGTATGATTTAAGTTACAAATAAGTGAATACATTCGAGTTATAATTAGATATTATGACGTGAATTACGCAAGTTATTTGGACTGCTAAAATTTGTTTTATAGGGAAGAAGATAAGTATGCTCAACAATATTGTAAGCTATAAATACAGGGTGTATTATGTGTTACACTTCAAGTGTCAAGTAATTAAGTTGTGATAACTTTTCTTTCGAGGTCGTAGTTTGTTGACTCGACTTTGCTCGCTTAAAAATTTTATAATTTGATGCAATATGTTTCTCTGGAAAGACTAACACTCTTTCACTACAAAAAAATCCAAGAAAACTTTCATTTAACTAAATTGCCACGAATCATGGACGAGATGAAGAGTGGAGTACAACCAAACTAGTTAGATAACACTAGGGTAACGGTAGCGGAGGACACAAGTTTGTGTGCCACTTTATTTCCTTGTCTCAAAGTAAAGAATAAGGGCCACATCATACATCCTACAACGTGTGTTTATAGCTAAGCTAAAATATTCTTGTTAATTTTGCACCACTCGAAGATAGTCAATCTACAAATTAGAAAACCGGGCCTTGTCCAATCTATTGCATTGCTAAAACTTTGGCACCCTCCAACGAGAACACCCCAAGCAACCTTTGGCCCGTGCAACAATGACCTTTCCTCTTCAAAACTCTTATTTCTATTGGATACATACATGCTAGGAAATGAACTTGAGCATATCTACTAACAAAATCTTGGATGTGTGTTCCGGAAGCAAGGGTTGCGATTGTAATAGATTTAGTCTAATATATTTTTCTCTATCGTTATTATTTATTATTTATTTATTTTGCTTTTTGGTTGAGAGGGATAGTTTATTACAAAAAGTGTTAATGTATTTTATTAAAAAAAATTGGTAATCACGATAACTTCTACAAACTCATAAGTTGCAACCAATTTGTGTAGAAAAATAGTTGGTAGTGTATGATTGCAATTGTGACAAACTTGTTCCCATGGTGAATGTATGGTGAAGTTTTGATAATTTAATTATGCCCTTGTTAGGTATTATTAAAATTTGATTTTAGTTTCAAGTCAAAATCAACAATTAATTTTAATCAAATATTTTATGGAATCCACAACTTTTTAATCACATATTTTATCAATTTTTACAACAATTAACTAAAAATATAATTTTAATATATGTCAAATCGGGGCTAAAACTATAAAATATGTTCAAACTATGCAACAAAAATGATAAGCATCAAATTGCCGGGCATATTCATCCATGTCTCCAAATACAAAATCTAGTATAGACAAGAACGAGCATAGAAATTTAAGAGGTTTAACAGTGCTGTTGTTTTTGCAAGCCTTCACAAAATGCAGTTGCTTTACTTAGCCTGATAAGAGATTAAGAATCTACCTGATAAAGAGCACTATCCCACACATATATTCTCTAACAAAAAACAATAATGCATGGTCAGCCACAAAATCTTTCTTATCCACGAACAGTAAACTATTGAACAGTTCAGCAGCTGCAGCTTTTATGCCTTCCTTGTTTGCCTCAATCAACAATTTATGGAAAATTCTCGAGAAACATAAATGTTCTCACTAATGGAAGAATCCACCATCTCAATGAGTTCATTGCCAGAACAAGGTAACCCTAAACATCAGAAGCTTCAAAACCAAACAATATTTTGAATTTTGGAATACAGAGGTCACCCACTTCCACTTGTTTATATGGGGCATGATTCTCAAAGAATCCGAACTTAGAGCTGAATTTCTCAACTAAAGCTGGCAATCCATCTTTGGCATAGGAAGTAAGAAATAAATAGAGAACTTTTGTTTGTCTTCGCCTTGTTTGTATGGAAGCCTAAAAACTTTAAAACCATCGAAGGCATATATATATATATAT
>NW_019238783.1:1600-1891 GCF_002742605.1 Olea europaea var. sylvestris | reverse complement strand
AAGTGGTGAGTTCAATTCAAAACGGTCACTACATTTCCAAAAAGTACTTATGGGCCCAAAACGGACACCGTGTACAAAAGTTAAGCTCAATTCATCGTACGCCGACTCTCCAATTGTTCCAAATATGCTGGTGCTCATTCTTTCGAAAAATGGCCAAAATATTTCGTACGTCACGATGAAGTGGTGAGTTCGGTCCAAAACGGTCGCCACATTTCCAAAAAGTACTTATGGGCCCAAAATGGACACCGTGTGCAAAAGTTACGCTCAATTCTTCGTCCGTCGACTCTCCAA
>NW_019238783.1:0-1525 GCF_002742605.1 Olea europaea var. sylvestris | reverse complement strand
AATCCCTCATACGTCACGACGAAGTCTTGAGTTCAATCCAAAACGGTCGCTAAATTTCCAAAAAGTACTTATGGGCCCAAAACGGACACCGTGTACAAAAGTTACGCTCAATTCATCGTACGCCGACTCTCCAAGCGTTCCAAATATGCTGGTGCTCATTCATTCGAAAAATGGCCAAAATATTTCGTACGTCACGATGAAGTGGTGAGTTCGGTCCAAAACGGTCGCCACATTTCCAAAAAGTACTTATGGGCCCAAAATGGACACCGTGTGCAAAAGTTACGCTCAATTCTTCGTCCGTCGACTCTCCAAGCGTTCTAAATATGCAAGTGCTCATTCTTTCGAAAAATGGCCAAGATCCCTCGTACGTCACGGCGAAGTGGTGAGTTCAATTCAAAACGGTCACTACATTTCCAAAAAGTACTTATGGGCCCAAAACGGACACCGTGTACCAAAGTTAAGCTCAATTCTTCGTACGCCGACTCTCCAAGCGTTCCAAATATGCTGGTGCTCATTCTTTCGAAAAATGGCCAAGATCCCTCGTACGTCACGGCGAAGTGGTGAGTTCAATTCAAAACGGTCACTACATTTCCAAAAAGTACCTATGGGCCCAAAACGGACACCGTGTACAAAAGTTACGCTCAATTCTTCGTACGTCGACTCTCCAAGCGTTCCAAATATGCAGGTGCTCATTCTTTCGAAAAATTGCCAAAATATTTCGTACGTCACGACGAAGTGGTGAGTTCGGTCCAAAACGGTCGCCACATTTCCAAAAAGTACTTATGGGCCCAAAACGGACACCGTGTACAAAAGTTACGCTCAATTCTTCGTCCGTCGACTCTCCAAGCGTTCTAAATATGCAAGGGCTCATTCTTTCGAAAAGTGCCCAAAATCCCTCGTATGTCACGGCGAAGTGGTGAGTTCAATTCAAAACGGTCACTACATTTCCAAAAAGTACGTATGGGCCCAAAACGGACACCGTGTACAAAAGTTACGCTCAATTCTTCGTCCGTCGACTCTCCAAGCGTTCTAAATATGCAAGGGCTCATTCTTTCGAAAAGTGCCCAAAATCCCTCGTATGTCACGGCGAAGTGGTGAGTTCAATTCAAAACGGTCACTACATTTCCAAAAAGTACGTATGGGCCCAAAACGGACACCGTGTACAAAAGTTACGCTCAATTCTTCGTCCGTCGACTCTCCAAGCGTTCTAAATATGCAAGGGCTCATTCTTTCGAAAAATTGCCAAAATATTTCGTACGTCACGACGAAGTGGTGAGTTCAATCCAAAACGGTTGCTACATTTCCAAAAAGTACTTATGGGCCCAAAATGGACATCGTGTGCAAAAGTTACGCTCAATTCTTCGTCTGTCGACTCTCCAAGCGTTCTAAATATGCAAGTGCTCATTCTTCCGAAAAATGGCAAAAATCCCTCGTACGTTACGACAAAGTGGTGAGTTCAATCCAAAACGGTCGCTTCATTTCCAAAAAGTACTTATGGGCCCAAAATGGACACCGTGTGCAAAAG
>NW_019238782.1:0-1891 GCF_002742605.1 Olea europaea var. sylvestris | reverse complement strand
TCGAGAATACATCATAAACATATCGAATAATCTAAATGAATATTCAAAATAGTTAAACGTTCGTCAAACACGTATGCCAAAAAGAGACATATAACTCGTCTTTTTTTGAAAAAAATCAATTATTTTATTTATGTTTATTATTTTTGCTCGACAAATTTCTCAATATAATTTACATCATTTTATTAGGAAATTTTATACGTAGTATGATGTCAAATTTTTTTTTTTTGGACGTAAAAATTCTTAATAAAATTTTTATTATTCATAGGGGTTATAAATTGTTATACTACTTTTTCATTTTAATTATTTTTAAATTTTTTTAAAAAAATTATATATAAAAAAAATTTAATCATTTTTAGGATTTTTTTTTATTGTTACATTTTCCTCTCGATCAATTAAAATTTTTTTTTTCAATTGACGTCAAAAATTTTATTAGAAAATTTAATAGATTATTTAAAAAAATTAATTGATTGAGAGGAAAAAGTAATAATAATAAAAAAAATCCTAAAAATGATCTTTTTTTATATATAAATATATACAAAAAAATTTTAAATGTAAAAATAATCAAGATGAAAAAATAGTATAACAGTTTATAACCCATATAAAGTAATAAAAAAATTTCATCACTTTTTTAAAAAGCTTGATTGTGACCCGTAATGTAAAATGTCTGTGTCCGTCCTAGTTTTAGTGTAAACTAGTTTCCATCGCCACTATCTTTTGGGACAGACCACAATCTCTCCGACAGCCTCACCAGTCTTTAATGTGAGCATATAATCATTCAATGAAATTAAAGAGAGAAATATTCCACAAGAACAGAAAAAAGAATAACGGCGAAGTCGTAAATATGAAAATAACCTTCCATATGGAGATTCTGCTTGGTTTAAACAATCACCAAATGTCACTGAAGCCTTGCCACTGCTTGGATTATCTTTAATTGTTATTTCTATTCCTTTTGATAAGTGAATCAATAACTATAGCAGTCGATGAACAATAAGATGTTCAGCTAATGGTGGTCCAAAATTGAGAAATCTTTTGAACAACTATTATTTATATATTCAAAAGCATACACATGCATTAATACCATAAGTTTTGCTTGTTGGGTTTTGATTTGTCATCTCGGCATATATATGTAACTAAATGTGTATTAAAATCTATGAAAAATTTCATAAGTAAGAGATTAATTATGACACATTTCAAAAAGAAGGGGGAATTTTCAACTTTGCATTTCATGCACTAATTGCACTTTCTTCTTTCATCCTTCACAAAGTCAAGTTGTCGTCGATGTCCTTACCAATAATTTCACCTTCATCTGACCTGCCTTTGTAGCTCTCTTAATAATCAACTCGTTGGCAATCCTTAAAGTATGAGGCTTTCTTGATAAGTTATCCATATTGAAGCTTTGTTGCTTATCCTCCACCCTCAATATTATCTCATTAGTATCAAAATCCAGTAAGGATCAGCATGTAGACAATAATGGCCTTCCCAAGATTATTGGCATATGATATGTCTCTTCTATGTCGAGGATGATGAAGTCAGCTAGAAAAATAAACTTTCCTATCGTGATAAGCACGTTTTCAACTACTCCGTAGGGGTGTTTCAGATATTTATCCGCCAGTTAAAAGATAATAGAAGCAGCTTTGAGATCTCCCAATCCTAATTTCCTATAAAGAGGTAAGAGAATTAAGTTAATGCTTGTTCTTAAATCAAGCAATTAATACCTTATAAATTTTCTATGGATCATGTTAGAGTAAAACTTCCTAGATTTTTATGTTTGGGAGGGATTTTGCGCTGAATGATCCACTACATTCTTCAGATAAAGCTATTATTTCATGCTCGGACGGCTTCCTCTTCTTTTTCAACATTTCATTCAAGAACTTAGAGTAGTTTGAAATTT
>NW_019238781.1:0-1891 GCF_002742605.1 Olea europaea var. sylvestris | reverse complement strand
TACACTAAGAATCCATGCTATGGGAAAGTAAAAATTTCATTTGGTTTGTCTGAAACTGATGTGACAGTTTTTGTATATTGAATAGCACTGTAGTACTTGATCACAAAGACTTGGAAGGAGAGTTTCGATCAAGTTACCACATGCATTTAGTTTATTTCGCTGTTACTTAGCCATGCCAGATATACATTATAATAACAATCTCTTGTCTAGGAGAGACGTGGGAATGAGATTGTCTTGAAAGCAATGGGTCAGGCGATAAGCAAGACAGTAGCTATTGCAGAGATTATAAAGGTGGTGTTGTGAATTGATTTCTTTCTTTTTCCTTTCTGATTTTGTTGAAACTACCACATGAAGACCTCATTCTCTTATTTTTGCAACAGAGAAGAATTCCTCGACTGCATCAAGACACTGCCATCAGTTCAGTAAGAATAACTGATACATTTGAACCCATCGAAGAGGGCCTTCAGACGTAAGTTTCAATCTTCTGTTCCTTGTATGCTTACGATTATGCACGCATGCTCATAAATTCCCTGGTCTCCCATCTGATCTGCAATTAAATGAATCATGCCCGTATCATCTGATATTGATTTTAATGTCTACTGCAGTGTCGAGCAGACTCGCCATGTTTCCATGATTTCAATCACCTTGTCAACTAAGGAGCTAAACAAGAATTCTCCAGGGTAGTTTTCATTTATATGTTATTTGTTTCTTTATGAAGGACAAAGCCAAAAGTGGGAGAGATAGGGAGTCAGGAAGGTTGATGTTATAATTCCACAACATTTCTATCTGATGCAAAATGCCTACCCAGAAGACAAGTTTGAATATATTCCTGTTTGAACTGTATTTCTGATGTTTAGCAACTTCTGTTGTAGTAGCTCTTTCAACATACATTGCCTTGTGCATTTTAACTTTTGAAAGATTTCTTTTTAATATATATATTCGAACTTAAATATCTTACTGCAGATGTTTGTTCTTTGTGCTTCTGTAGGTACCAAGCTCCAGCTCGTATGGGGCAAACTAAACAACAATATAATTATCAGCCACAGCCACAGCAACAGCAACAGCAACAGCAACAGCCACAGCCACAGCCACAGCCACAGCCACAGCCACAGCAACAGCAACAACAGCAAAAGCAAAGGCAACCTCTTCCTAGACAAGCACGTGCGCCGTACAACAGTGGTAATGGAGGTAATGCCAAGAAATCCACCTGAATTGATCATTATTATTGAACTGCCATCCTTGGTAATTTATTCACTGTTAATTTGATCTGTAGATGCATATGGACGTGGAAGAGGACGTGGCAGAGGGAGGGGACGAGGTTGGAACAGAGGTGGATATGCAAACTATCAAGGTATTTCATTCCAGTTATATAGTCATGTGATCCAAGCAACCTAGTAATTGCATCTAGTACTTGTCTAATTTTTTGTCTCATGCTTCTTTGTGGCAGAAAATGACGGATATGCAAACTATCAAGGTATTTTCATTCTAACTGTAAAGTCACGTGATCCAAGTGACCAAGTAATTATGTATGTATTGCGTTTAATACTTGTCTAATTGACTGACTCATGTTTCTTTGTGCAGGAAATGGTGGATATGCAAATTATAAAGGTATCATTCCATAATATGATCCTAGCAACCAATAAATATGTATTTAGGTCCTGTTGGGTAGTGATTTTGAGAATTGATTTTTTGACCGTTAGGAAAAAAGTGGGGCTACCTGTGAGGGAAGAAGTCAAAAATTACGGCTGAAATAGTAAAATAACGTTCAAAAAATTAATTTTTTGGAGTGAAAAATCACTCCCAAACATCGCCTTATTATTGCATCCAATTCTTGTTTAAATTTTTGTCTCATATTTCTTGTGGCAGGAAATGGTGGATATGCAAATTATAA
>NW_019238780.1:0-1891 GCF_002742605.1 Olea europaea var. sylvestris | reverse complement strand
TCAAACCTAGTGTTGTCATTAATGCAAGGGATGGTAAGACTTCTTAGATACTTACATTTTGGTGGAACTTTCTTTTGCAAGACCGTCGAGATATTTTCTCCTATACTTACCGCTTCATTACCTTTCAATCTATGCTTATTAGTGCATAATTTCTTGAGGGACTTTTACATAACGGGGCACTTGATAAATGACATCCAAAAGTTGTATGTTCACTTGAACCTTTTGAAAAGTCTCTAATATTTCCTTCTCATGTTCATCTCTTTTGGATTTTGCAAACCTGCCAGGAAATGGAGGGGAGGGAACGTAAGTAGGAATATGACTTTTAGAATCTACCTTAGATTCCGAGGTTGGAGTCTTAGCTTCGTCTTTCTCACATGCTAAGTTCTTCTCTTGCGTTGACTCTTCAACTTGATCTTTCATTTTCCTTGGTAACTCTTCCAAAAAAATTTCGCTTCTTAGTGTCACGGCACTAGCATTTTCACTCGAGTTGATTGCTTGAGAAGAAAGTTTTCCCGATCCTTGAGCCTCCAATTTACCCACCGTGTTGGCCAATTGACTCATTGTGTCTCCAAATTCTTAAGGTTTTTGTCTCTTGTTGAAATTGCATTGTACTAGAAGCTAAGGACTTTACCATATATTCAAGAGACATTTCTGAACTTTGAGACGAAGTTTGTTGATGAGGTTGAGAGTGTTGTGGTTGCCTTTATTGATTGAACCTTGGGGAATGATTAAACTGTGATTGTGAAGCTATGAAATGATTCCCTCCATAATTGAGATTAGGATGATCTCTCAATCCAGGATTATAAGTGTTAGCATATGGATCATATCTATGTCCCTGTTGTATTGGAAATCTTCCAATGAAATTCGCTAGTTCTAAGGCTCCTTCTTGTAGTGTTGGGCATGCATAGGTAGGATGTCCCACAATAGAACAATTCCCGCATGCTTTTGCTTGTTGCATTGTCCTAAGTGCCATTTGTTGTACAAGAGATGTAAGATCGGCTAATTGTCGTTCAATTTGAGAGGTGCTCCTACCTCACTTACTTGTTTAATCGGTGTCACTTCTCTACTACCAAATTGTTGTGAGTTTGCGGCCATATTGGCCATCAAATCCCTAGCAACTACTGGTGTTTTATCCATTAAAGCTCCTCCACTTGCCACATCAATTATACTTCTCTCCATCGAGAGTAATCCTTCATAGAAGTATTGTAGAAGTAATTTCTCACTGATTTGGTGGTTTGGGCAACTAGCACATAGCCTTTTAAATCTCTTCCAATACTCATAGAGATTTTCCCCTTGAGATTGCCGAATGCTACAGATTTCTTTCCTGATGTTTGTAGCCTTTGAAGCTGGGAAATACCTCTCCAAACAGAGCTGTTGCATTTCATTCCACATTGTAATAAGACGGGCCAGCAAATAATAGAGCTGTTCTTTAGCATTATCCGTAAGAGGGAAAGGGAATGCTCGCAATTTCACTTGCTCTTCCAATATACCCGTCGGTTTCATGCTTGAACAAACCACATGAAACTCTTTCAAATGCTTATTTGGATCCTCTTCGGCGAATCCATGAAACGTGGAGAGTAGATGAATCATCCCGGACTTTAGTTCAAATCCCACCTCCACTTGAGGATATTGAATGCATAGAGGTTGTTGAACAAAAATTGGAGCCGCAAGTTCCTTTAAGGTCCGATTTGCATCCGCCATTTCGGGCTCTATGTTTTCGGAGTCACTTGAGATTCAATGCTCAATCATCTTAGATGTCTAGTAGGAGAAATGTCTTCCACTTTTCGATGTGTCAGCCTCTTTTCTTCATCTTAGGTTGTAGTGTGTTATAGGCTTTTTGCTCATTCACAACCTAAATGACAAAGAAAATAACAAAAATAAATAGAAAAAC
>NW_019238779.1:0-1891 GCF_002742605.1 Olea europaea var. sylvestris | reverse complement strand
AATGTGGTTTTTGATTTCATGATAACTTCGGGTTTGTTCATTTTTCGCGAATTGCTAGTCTAATTAGATTTGAATCGAGACACTGAAAGGTAGTTTTTGATTTCATGATAACTTTGGGTTTGTTCTATTTTGACGAATTGCCAGGCTTGTTCGATTGGAATTGAGCCAACGAAGAGTGGTTTTTGGCTTCATGAAAACTTCGGATTTATTTGTTTTTGGCGGATTGCTAGTCTAATTCGATTGGCATCGAGCCAACGAAAAGTAGTTTTTCATTTCATGATAACTTCAGGTTTGTTCGATTTTTGCGAATTGTTAGTATACTTCGATTGGAATCGAGCCAATAAAAGTGGCTTTTGCTTTCACGATAACTTCGGGTTTGTTCGTTTTTTGGCGAATTGCTAGTCTAATTAGATTTGAATCGAGCCAATGAAACAGAGTTTTTGATTTCATGATAACTTTGGGTTTGTTGGATTTTGGCAAATTGATAGTCTAATTCGATTGGAATCGAGCCAATGAAGAGTGGTTTTTAATTTCATGAAAACTTCGGGTTTGTTTATTTTTGGCGAATTGCTAGTCTAACTCGATTGGAATCGAGCCAATGAAAAGTGGTTTTTGATTTCATGAAAACTTCGGGTTTGTTCGTTTTTGGCAAATTACTAGTCTAACCGGTTGGAATCGAGCCAATGAAAAGTGGTTTTTGATTTCATGATAACTTCGTGTTTGTTCAATTTTGGCGAATTGCTAGTCTAATTCGATTTGAATCGAGCCAATGAAAAGTGGTTTTTGATTTCATGACAACTTTGGGTTTGTTCGTTTTTGGCGAATTGCTATTCTAATTCGATTAGAATCGAGCCAATGAAAATTTGTTTTTGATATCATAATAACTTCAGGTTTGTTCAATGTCGGCGAGTTACTAGTCTAATTCGATTGGAATCGAACCAATGAAAAGTGGTTTTTGATTTCATGGTAACTTGGTGTTTGTTCGTTTTTGACGAATTGCTAGTCTAATTCGATTGGAATCGAGCCAACGAAAAGTTATTTTTGATTTCATGAAAACTTCGGGTTTGTTCATTTTTGGCGAATTGCTAGTCTAACTAGATTGGAATCGAGTCAATGAACATGGTTTTTGATTTCATGATAACTTCGGGTTTGTTCATTTTGGACGAATTGCAATTCTAAATCGATTGGAATCGAGCCAATGAAATGTGGTTTTTGATTTCAAGAAAATTTCGGGTTTGTTCGTTTTTGGCGAATTGCTAGTCTAACTCGATTGGAATCGAGCCAATGAAAAGTGGATTTTGATTTCATGAAAACTTCGGGTTTGTTCGTTTTGGGACAATTGCTAGTCTAACTCGATTGGAATCGAGCCAATGAAAAGTGGTTTTTGATTTCATGATAACTTTGGGTTTGTTCATTTTTTGGGGTATTGCTAGGCTAATTCGATTGGAATCGAGCCAATGAAACTTGGTTTTTGATTTAATGATAACTTTGGGTTTGTTCGTTTTTGGCAAATTGCTAGTCTAATTCGATTGGAATCGAGCCAATGAAAAGTGGTTCCTGTTTTCTTGATAACTTCAGGTTTTTTCGTTTATGGCGAATTGCTAGTCTAATTCGATTGGAATCAAGACAATGAAAAGTAGTTTTTGATTTCATGATAACTTTGGGTTTGATCATTTTTGGCGAATCGCATGTCTAATTCGATTGAAATCGAGCCAGTGAAAAGTGGTTTTTGATTTCGTGATAACGTCAAATTTGTTCATTTTTGGGTAATTACTAGTCCAATTCGATTGGAATCGAGCCAATGAAATGTTGTTCTTGATTTCATTATAACTTCGGGTTTGTTTGCTTTTGGCGAATTGCTAGTGTAATTGGATTGGAATCGAGCCAATGA
>NW_019238778.1:0-1891 GCF_002742605.1 Olea europaea var. sylvestris | reverse complement strand
TTTAAAGTGGGAGCTATAATTGCAAAACTTCCTGGAACTTGAAGAGGATACCAGAAGAAGATAATACATAATTTCGAAGATTATTCTTTAGAACAATTGCAAAAACATCTTCGGATTGATGAAGAGTCGAGAATGCGTGATAAAAGTGATTTTCATGAGGACACTTCCAAAGCAAATACTGTAGAAAAATCTGAATAGCCAACAAAAAGAAGCCTTCGAGGAACCTTAATAAGTTCAAAAAGAAAACCAAAGAAGAATGCTTTGTTTATGGGAAATTTGGACATTACGCAAAAAATTGTAGACAACGGAAACACAACAACTTCGAAGGTAAAGTGAATTTCATCCAAGAAGAGAAGATTGTAGCCACTGTGAGCGAAATAAATGCAATTAACGAAAATGTTCCCAGCTGGTGGTATGATACTTGTGCTACTGTGCATGTATCATATAATAAATCTTTGTTCAAAACATACAATGAAGTGGATGAAGACCAAGAGATCTAAATGGTTAACGAGGTGCGGTCCAAAGTAATTGGAAAATGAAGTATAGAAATTATCTTCATTTCTGGGAAAAATGTTACTCTCACAAATGTATCACATGTTCCGGATATGAATAGGAACTTAGTAAATGAAAATCTTTTGGGAAAACTGGGTATTAAAAGTGTCTTTGAATTCAATAAACTTGTATTATCACTTAACAAGAAATTTGTTGAAAATGGCTATTCATGTGAATGAATTGTCAAATTTTGTACTATTGATAATGAAATACATAAAGTTGATTTTGCTTACATGATTGATTTATTTTCTTTATGACATGCTAGATTATGTCACATAGATAAATTTACCATGAAACGCATGAGAAATTGTGACTTAATTTCATATGATGGAAATAATGTCATTAAATGCAAAACATGTATAGAAGCAAAAATGGTTAAAAAGCCTTATTAAAGTGTTAAGAGGACTTCTAGCATATTGGAATTAATTCATTTTGATATATGTGAATTGAATGTCGTGCTAACAAGATGTGAAAATAGATATTTCATGACAGTTATTGATGATTGCTCTATATATACCTATATTTATTTGATGAAACATAAACATGAGGCATTTGATTTGTTTAGGACTTATAAGAATGAAATTGAAAATCAATTAAATAAGAAAATAAAGACTCTAAGAAGTGATAGAGGTGGTGAATACTTTTCTAGTGAATTTAATTTATATTGGGAACAACGTGACAGAATTCACCAATGTTCTATACCTAGAACACCCGAACAAAACGGTTTGGCTGAAAGAAATAATAGAACTTTAGTAGAAATAATTAATATCATGATTATATATGCTAAGTTGCCGTTAAATTTATGGGGTGAAACTTTATTAAATACAAGTATGATACTTCATATGATTCCTTCTAAACATACAAAAATTTCTCCTTATGAATCGTGGAAAGGAAGAAAACCGAATATTGAATACTTCAAAGTGTGGTGGCATCTTGCTTATTACAAGAACACAAATCCTAATAGGGTCAAATTAGGTTCAAGAGGCATTAAATGTGCTTTTGTTAGATATGCTAATAATAGCAAATCTTATAAATTGCTAAACTTAGAGACCAATGTGATTATTGAATCAAATGATGTAAAGTTCTTTGAAATTTTGTTATCATCGGATAATGAATTAAGGGAAAATACTGAAAATATCCCTAACTCAAGTGGAACACGTGACGAAATGTCTTCTAAAAATATTGATGAATTTAGTGAACTACGAAGAAACAAGAGAACTCGACTTAAGAAATCTTTGGAACCGAATGAAATTGATTCTCAACTTATATCATTTTATTTAGTAGAAGGAAATGAGTTGAATGTTGTAAGAACAATTCCTTTTGTTCTACGAGTGGAAAC
>NW_019238777.1:0-1891 GCF_002742605.1 Olea europaea var. sylvestris | reverse complement strand
TCAGCTTAATAGTCATGCTTAAGTTTTTAACAGGGTTAAATCTCGTCCAATAATTTTGTCATATGGACGAAAATTAGTGTATTTGTGAAAAGGTCTGATCGTAGGCTGTAATTCTAATATTGCTATTGATGACATTGGATTGGCTAAACATGATAAGGACTGCATAGAGACCATTTTGAAATGATTGTCGTCAATTTTTGAGATAAAAGATATGAGTTTAGCAAATTGTATGATTTGTGCTAAGAATATTTTTCGTATGTTCTTGCTCTATCATAAGAGTTCTATACTATAAATGTTCACGTGGAATTGCAACTGTGACTATATAAGTCTTCATAAATGTCCAAAGATTTCATAAGTGCAGAAAGAAATATCAAGAGAATTATATCTAGTACGATTAAGAGTTAGGAGATAGAAGTATACTATGATATATACTTGTCCTAACAATATCATGCCATGGATGTAATCAGTAGGTATCAATATTATCTTTAGAAAATGTATTGTCATACCTGAAGGGTGCTGCTGTCAGTTATTCTATTTCGTTGTCAAAGGAATAACTTATGATTGGAATAGATATACAATTGTTGACTAAGAATGAGAGTTAGTCGAGCATAATTAGTTATTTGACTTGTGCGCTTTTGCTAAATAGAGTAGCAAAAAGCATATGTTGTTATGTATATGTTGGTAGCTAAACAAATTGTTTGGTACGGATGTATTGAGTATCTAATGATACTAGTTGAGAATATGAGATCCATGATAGTTACGCAACTATGTTATATGTTGAGATCTCAAGTATCAAAATAGAATCAAACGCTTAATGGTAATTATGTGAGAGACATTAGCAAAGAAAGTGCCTTTGCGATATATCTACGTAAATGATGATATGTAATCATCATACTCTGAAGATGTCTAGAGATATATTTGTTGATAATATGAAGTCTCTAGAATTTCGTAGAATATGATACTTGGTGTATCAGACAAACTCTTGATTGAGTTTTTTGTGTACCCATAGATGAACGATTTTGAGTTCATGTGTAATCTAATATTGGGAGTACAAGATAAATGATTTGTATGCACATATAAAGTATGTCGAACGGGTTGAGATTGACTTACTCACACAAGCAATTGCCTCAGACGTTTTAAGATGTGTTGAGATGAGACACAGTGATCATGTTGTGTACATGATCCAGTCGCCTTGATAGTGATCATGTTGTGTACATGATCCTGTTGCCTTGATAAGGTATCAAGATGAGATTACAACAAATAATCCAAATGGATTTTGCTATCCATTAAACCCGTTTAGTAGCCAAATCCAGTTCTCAATTTGAGAATGCTTGGAGGAATGAATATAAGGAGAACTCAAGTTAAGTATCGAGGAATACTTGAACTAAGATCTGTACGATGTTATTTGTTTACAAAGAATATGACATACACCCTAAGAAAGGGAGAACACATCATAGCACGTGTTTCATACCGCGTGAGCTTTTACGACCAATATTGGGTAAATGAGTGAATGGATCCCTGCTTCCTCATTATTTGAGACCCTGAGGTTTATATAACCTCATATATACCCTTATGACTTTTGACTGATTCTTGAGGTTTTATTTTAGTGTTGCTACTTTAGCATGTTGCCAATGACTATGATTGATTCGGTTTGATGGGACATGTCTAGGAAAGCAGCTGCTTAAAATCGAAGGATTCAAGTAGGAAAGGAAAACTATTTTGACCAACATTTATGTTTGTATTCACCGGATGGACAATTGTATTTAACCATTTGGGATATAGAATGCAATTGTGAATACAATGATATGATGCGGAGTTCAAGTATGTTCCACAAATACTCAGGGATCTGAAATACTTGAATTAACGTTGGAAAATGAGCTTGGGGCATAGC
>NW_019238776.1:0-1891 GCF_002742605.1 Olea europaea var. sylvestris | reverse complement strand
TTCATGATAACTTCGGGTTCTTTCATTTCGGGTGAATTGCTTTTCTAATTCGATTGGAATCGAGCCAATGAAAAGTGATTTTTGATTTCATGATAACTTCGAGTTTGTTCATTTTTCGCGAATTGCTAGTCTAATTTGATTGAAATCGAGCCAGTGAAATGTGATTTTTGATTTCATGATAACTTCAGGTTCTTTCGTTTCAGGAGAATTGCTCGTCTAATTCGATTGGAATCGAGCCGATGAAAAGTGGTTTTTCATTTCATGATAACTTCGGGTTTGTTCATTTTTGGTGAATTGCTAGTCTAATTCGATTGGAATCGAGCCAAAGAAAAGTGCTTTTTGATTTCATGATAACTTCGGGTTCTTTCATTTCGGGCGAATTGCTTTTCTAATTCGATTGGAATCGAGCCAATGAAAAGTGGTTTTTGATTTCATGATAACTTCGGGTTTGTTCATTTTTGGCGAACTGCTAGTCTAATTTTATTGGAATCGAGCCAGTGAAATGTGGTTTTTGATTTCATGAAAACTACGGGGTTAATCGTTTTCGACAAATTGCGAGTCTGATTCGATCGAGCCAATAAAAAGTGGTTTATGATTTCATGATAACTTTGGGTCTGTTCATTTTTTACGAATTGCTAGTCTAATTCGATTGCAATCGAGTTAATGAAAAGTTGTTTTTGATCTCATGATGACTTCGGGTTTGTTCGTTTTTGCTGAACTGCTAGTCTTATTCGATTGGAATCAACCCAACGAAAAGTGGTTTTTGATTTCATGAAAACTTCGAGGCTGTTCGTTTTCGGGGAATTGCCCGTCTAATTCGATTGGAGTCGAGCCAACGAAAAGTGGTCTTTGATTTCATTATAACTTCGGGTTTGTTCATTTTTAGTGAATTGCTAGTCTAATTCAATTGGAGTTGAGACAAAGTAAAATGCATTTTGATTTCATGATAACTTCGGGCTTTTTCATTTCAGGCGAATTGCTTGTCTAATTCGATTGGAATGGAGCCAATGAAAAGTGGGTTTTTATTTCACGATAATTGTGGGTTTGTTCATTTTTGACGAGTTACTAGTCTAATTCGACTAGAATCGAGCCAATGAAAAGTGGTTTTTGATTTCATGATAACATACGGTTTGTTCGGCTTTAGCGAATTGCTAGTCTAATTCGATTGGAATCGAGCTAATGAAAAGTGGTTTTTGATTTCATGATAACTTCGGGTTTGTTCATTTTTGGTGAATTGCTAGTCTAATTCGATTGGAATCGAGCCAAAGAAAAGTGCTTTTTGATTTCATGATAACTTCGAGTTTTTTCGTTTCAGGCGAATTGCTTGTCGAATTCGATTGGAATCGAGCTAATGAAAAGTGGTTTTTGATTTCAAGATAACTTCGGGTTTGTTCGTTTTTGGCGAACTGCTAGTCTAATTTGATTGGAATCGAGCCAGTGAAATGTGGTTTTTGATTTCATGATAACTTCATGGCTAATCGTTTTCGGCAAATTGCGAGTCTAATTCGATTGGAATCGAGCCAATAAAATGTGGTTTACGATTTCATGATTGCTTTTGGTCTGTTCGTTTTTTACGAACTGCTCTTCTAATTTGATTGCAATCGAGCCAATGAAAATTTGTTTTTGATCTCATGATAACTTTGGGTTTGTTCATTTTTGGCGAACTACGAGTCTAATTCGATTTGAATCGACCCAACGAAAAGTGGTTTTTGATTTCATGATAACTTCGGGTTTGTTCGTTTTTGGTGAATTGCTAGTCTAATGCGGTAGGAATCGAGACAAAGAAAAGTGGTTTTTGACTTCATGATAACTTTGGGATTGATCGTTTTCGTCAAATTGCTATTCTAATTCAATTGGAATCGAACAATGAAAAGGGGTTTTTATTTCATGA
>NW_019238775.1:0-1891 GCF_002742605.1 Olea europaea var. sylvestris | reverse complement strand
TAATTTCCGTATTAATTATATCAGGTTGAAGAAGTGCTGGACAGAAAATTAACAAAGAAAAACCACACCAGGGGCAATTTTGTTATTTGCCGCGATAGTGTCGGAATGGGCCGAAATTTGGTAGACTGATTGGAAACGGCCCGCAAAGTTGGACTTGGGGCACAGACCCGGGGTCATAGGATTTTATCCAAATTCCTTCGTTTGGGCCTACGAACAATTAAATTCCTTTTTAATTATGTCAGGTCGAAGAAGTGCTGGATAGAAAATTAACAAAGAAAAATTGCACCAGGGGCGATTTTGTCATTTGTTGCGATGGTGTCGAAATGGGCTTAAATTTGGCAGATTTATTGGAAACGGCTTGTGAAATTGGACTCAGGGCACAGGCATGGGATCACGGGATTTTGGCCAAATTCCTTCATTTGGGCATCCGAATAATTAATTTCCTTATTTATTATGTCAGGTCAAAGAAGTGTTGAAGAGAAAATTTACAAAGAAAAATCGGAATAGGGCCAATTTTATCATTTGTCGCAATGGTGTCGGAACGTGCTGAAATTTGACAGATTGATTGGAAGCGGCCCGCGAAATTGGACTCGGTGCGCAAACTCGGAATCACAGGATTTTATCCAAATTCCTTCGTTTGGGACCTCCGAATAATTAATTTCCTTATTAATTATGTCATGTTGAAGAAATGCAGGATAGAAAATTAACAAAGAAAAACCAAACCAGGGGCAATTTTATCATTTGAGGCAACGGTGGTGGAATGCGCTGAGATTTGGTGCGTTGATTGGAAACGGCCTGTGAAATTGGACTCGGGGTACAGGCCCAGGATCACGAGATTTTAGCCAAATTCCTTCGTTTGGGGCTCTGGATAATTAATTTTCGTATTAATTATATCAGGTTGAAGAAGTGTTGAACAGCAAATTAACAAAGAAAAACCACACCAGGGGCAATTTTGTCATTTGTCGCGACGGTGTCGGAATGGGCCAAAATTTGGCAGGTTGATTGGAAATGGCCCGCGAAATTGGACTCGGGGCACAGACCTGGGATCACGAGATTTTAGTCAAATTCCTTCGTTCGGGCGTCCGAATAATTAATTTTCGTATTAATTACGTCAGGTTGAAGAAGTGCGGGACAAAAAATTAACAAAGAAAAATCGCACTAGGGGCAATTTTGTCATTTGTCGCGACGGTATCACAATGGGCCGAAATTGGGCTGGTTGATTGGAAATGGCCCTGGAAATTGGACTCGGGGCACAAACCTAGGATGGCGGGATTTTGGTCAAATTCCTTCGTTTGGGCCTCCGAATAATTAATTTCCTTATTAATTATGTCATGTTGAAGAAGTGCTGGATAGAAAATTAACAAAACAAAACAGCACCAGGGGCAATTTTGTCATTTGCCGCGACGGTGTCGGAATGGGCCGAAACTGGGCTGGTTGATTAGAAACGGCCAGCGAAATTGGACTCGGGGCACAGACCCGGGATCGCGGGATTTTGATCAAATTCCTTCGTTTGGACCTTCGAATAATTAATTTCCTTATTAATTATGTCACGTTGAAGAAGTGCCGGGCAGAAAATTAACAAAGCAAAATAGCACCAGGGGCAATTTTGTCATTTGCCGCGACGGCGTCAGAATGGGCTGAAATTTGGCAGGTTGATTGGAAACAACCTGCGAAATTGGGCTCGAGGCACAGACCCGGGATCACGGGATTTTAGCCAAATTCCTTCGTTTGGGCTTCCGAATAATTAGTTTCCGTATTAATTATGTCAGGTTGAAGAATTGCTGCACAGAAAATTAACGAAGAAAAATGCAACAAGGGCAATTTTGTCATTTGTCGTGACAGTGTCGGAATGGGTCGTAATTTGGCATGTTGATTGGAAACGGCCCGCGAA
>NW_019238774.1:0-1891 GCF_002742605.1 Olea europaea var. sylvestris | reverse complement strand
GTGGATTTGGGGGTGGCATTGGAAAAGGTTGTGGATTTGGAGGCAGTCCAAGTGGTGGGTTCAGCAAGGGAGGAGGAATTGGTGGAGGATTTGGGAAGAGTGGTGGAGTTGGCGGTGGTGGAGGTGGAGGATTTGGTAAAGGTACTGGCTTCGGTGGTGGTTTTGGCAAAGGCATTGGAATTGGTGGAGGTTCTGGTGGAGCATTTGGTAAGGGTTTTGGTGTTGGAGGCGGAATTGGTAAAGGAGGTGGCTTTGGTGGTGTTGTAGGAGGAGGGTTCGGAAAAGGAGTTGGAATTGGTGGAGGTTTTGGTAAAGGTGGTGGGTTTGGCGGGGGTGGAGGTGGTTGGGCAAGTGGACATCACTAATTAATCCTTACGATACATGTATTCAAAACATCAATAAAGAGTATGAACTATCATTATAAGATTACTAGACAGTGAATCAAAACATTTTGATAAGAATTATTTGTACCTTGTAATTTTTACTTCACATAATAAATTATTTCCTTTACCCATTAGCTTTGTTTATTTCCTTCTCACAGTTACTCAAATATGTGAAGCAAGACAATGGCTTGGCGTTCATTATGCATATTCCCAAAACTAAAGTGAAACATAATCAACAAATTAAGTACATTGTTATAATGTCATTTATCTACTTACAAATAGATTATGTTGTCCATGTGACACATTTAGGTAACTCCTCAATTTAATGTGAGCTAAATTAATTTATGAAATGGTTAATTCTGAGCAATGTTTAGCAAGTTATAAAGGTACAAAATGAGTATTCTTGTCGTCAAGACAATTAATGTGCCTATGATATTATTTAAAAATTCCGGCCAATTTTAAAAATATAGGTCAAATTCTGATGAATCTTTAAAGGTAAAGTTTGACATTTTTATCAATCAAAAGATTTACGGGCATGTTTTCAACTAATATTTTGATGGACTTTAGAAGATTATGAATTCTAATGAGTTTTGTGGATTTGAATATATTTCTACAAATTTCATAATCTCATCAAATATGGTGAAATTTCAAAAGATTTGGTTGAATGTATTTTTTTTACTTGAAATTCATTTAAATATTTTAAAATCCCTATATTAATGAAATTTATAAATTCACTAGTTATTGAAAATATCTAAGTTTTAAAAAATTTCATTGAATTTAATTAAAATCTTGATTGGGAACATCTAAATTTTAATGGATTTCATTAAAATCTCAATTGAAAACATCTAAATTTAGAAAAATTTTAAAGTCCATCACAATCTCAATTGAGATCATCCTCATAAAAATAAATAAAAAAAATTAAAAAAAAAACTTTAGAAAATGGGTTGTGCTCCCGTGGATATCACTATGTACATAAATTATGTACAACCAAGACTTTTCCTTAGAAAATTATTCTCGGGTGAAATCATTACCAACTTACCAAAGCAAACTTAATCCAAGATTCCCAAATTAAAATTGAAAAGAAAAATTTTGTTAGAATAAATCCCAAAACCGCTGAGCTTTGTACATTGGCTTTGCAGAACCCCAAAATATCTCTCCATTTCTTGTTTTGTAAAATAGGTTATAAATTTTCTGGTTTCTGATTATGAAAATTGGTAATCTAAGTCCAGTTTTAGTATCAATAATTTAACTTATAATTTTTAAAATTTCTCAGCAGTAAAACATATCTCTCTTTCATTTTTCATTTGGCCTTTTGGCTGTTAGACTGAAAAAAGAAAAAATGCCAGATAATTGACAGCTTGTGATTGAGTTTCACTGCCGTTTGAAAAAGTATCGCTATAATTATCTATTATATATTATAAGTCACGAAAATAAAGTGCCAAAATTAAAAAGGGAAAAGCTATACGAATAGGACCGTGTCAGCCAAACTTGGGGGGGGGGGGGGGGAT
>NW_019238773.1:0-1892 GCF_002742605.1 Olea europaea var. sylvestris | reverse complement strand
GCTCAATTCTTCTTACGCCGACTCTACAAACGTTCCAAATATGCAAGTGCTCGTTCTTTCGAAAAATGGCCGAAATCCCTCATGCGTCCCGACGAAATTGTGAGTTCAATCCAAAAGGGTCGCTACGTTTCCAAAAAGTACTTATGGGCCCAAAACGCACACCGTGTGCAAAAGTTACGCTCAATTCTTCTTACGCTGACTCTCCAAGCGTTCCAAATATGCAAGTGCTTGTTCTTTCAAAAAATGGCCGAAATCCCTCATACGTCACGACGAAGTGGTGAGTTCAATCCAAAAGGGTCGCTACATTTCCAAAACGTACTTATGGGCCCAAAACGGACACCGTTGCAAAAGTTACGCTAAATTCTTCTTACGCCGACTCTCAAAGCGTTCCAAATATACAAGTGCTCGCTCTTTCAAAAAATGGCCGAAATCCCTCAAACGTCGCGACGAAGTTGTGAGTTCAATCCAAAAGGGTCGCTACATTTCCAAAAAGTACTTATGGGCCCAAAACGGACATCGTTGCAAAAGTTACGCTCAATTCTTCTTACGCCGACTCTCAAAGCGTTCCAAATATACAAGTGCTCGTTCTTTCGAAAAATGGCCAAAATCCCTCATACGTCACGACGAAGTCGTGAGTTCAATCCAAAAGTGTCGCTACATTTCCAAAAAGTACTTATGGGCCCAAAACTGACACCATGTGCAAAAGTTACGCTCAATTCTTCTTACGCCGACTCTCCAAGCGTTCCAAATCTGCAAGTGCTCGTTCTTTGGAAAAATGGCCGAAATCCCTCATACGTCACGACGAAGTGGTTAGTTCAATCCAAAAGGGTCGCTACATTTCCAAAAAGTACTTATAGGCCCAAAACGGACACCGTGTGCAAAAGTTACGCTCAATTTTTCTTACGTCAACTCTCCAAGCGTTCCCAATATGCAAGTGCTCGTTCTTTCGAAAAATAGCCGAAATCCCTCATACGTCACGACGAAGTGGTGAGTTCAATCCAAAAGGGTCGCTACATTTCCAAAAAGTACTTATAGGCCCAAAACGGACACCGTGTGCAAAAGTTACGCTCAATTTTTCTTACGTCAACTCTCCAAGCGTTCCCAATATGCAAGTGCTCGTTCTTTCGAAAAATAGCCGAAATCCCTCATACGTCACGACGAAGTGGTGAGTTCAATCCAAAAGGGTCGCTACATTTCCAAAAAGTACTTATAGGCCCAAAACGGACACCGTGTGCAAAAGTTACGCTCAATTTTTCTTACGTCAACTCTCCAAGCGTTCCCAATATGCAAGTGCTCGTTCTTTCGAAAGATGGCCGAAATCCCTCATACGTCGCGACGAAGTTGTGAGTTCAATCCAAAAGGGTCGCTACATTTCCAAAAAGTACTTATGGGCCCAAAACGGACACCGTGTTCAAAAGTTTCGCTCAATTCTTCTTACGCCGACTCTCCAAGCCTTCCAAATATGCAAGTGTCCGTTCTTTGGAAAATTGGCCGAAATCCCTCATACGTCACGACGAAGTGGTGAGTTCAATCCAAAAGTGTAGCTACATTTCCAAAAATTACTTATGGGCCCAAAACGGACACCGTGTGCAAAAGTTACGCTCAATTTTTCTTACGCCAACTCTCCAAGCGTTCCAAATATGCAAGTGCTCGTTCTTTGGAAAAATGGCCGAAATCCCTCATACGTCGCGACGAAGTTGTGAGTTCAATCCAAAAGGGTCGCTACATTTCCAAAAAGTACTTATGGGCCCAAAACGAACATCGTTGCAAAAGTTACGCTCAATTCTTCTTACGCCGACTCTCAAAGCATTCCAAATATACAAGTGCTCGTTCTTTCGAAAAATGGCCGAAATCCCTCATACGTCGCGACGAAGTTGTGAGTTCAATCCAAA
>NW_019238772.1:0-1892 GCF_002742605.1 Olea europaea var. sylvestris | reverse complement strand
TCGCGCCGGGGGCAATTTCGTCAATTTTCGCGACGGTGCTGGAATCGTCTGAAATTTGACTGATTGATGGGAAACAAAAATCGGGCCGGGGGGCAATTTCGTCATTTTTCGCGACGGTGTCGGAATCGACTCAAATTTGACCGATTGATCCAAAACCAAAATCTAGCCTGGGACAATTTCGTCATTTTTCGAGACGGTGTCGGAATCGGCTAAAATTTGACAGATTAATCGGAAACAAAAATCGCGCCGGGGGCAATTTCGTTATTTTTGGCGACGGTGTGGGAATCGTCTAAAATTTGACTGATTGATGGGAAACAAAAATCGCGCCGGGGGGCAATTTCGTCATTTTTCGCGACGGTGTCGGAATCGGCTAAAATTTGACTGATTGATGGGAAACAAAAATCGCGCCGGGGGGCAATTTCGTCATTTTTCGCGACGGTGTCGGAATCGGCTAAAATTTGACTGATTGATGGGAAACAAAAATCGCGCCGGGGGCGATTTCGTCATTTTTCGCGACGGTGTCGAAATCGGCTCAAATTTGACCGATTGATCCAAAACCAAAATCTAGCCTGGGGCAATTTCGTCATTTTTCGAGACGGTGTCGGAATAGGCTAAAATTTGACATATTAATCGGAAACAAAAATCGCGTCGGGGGCAATTTCGTCATTTTTAGCGACGGTGTGTGAATCGTCTAAAATTTGACTGATTGATGTGAAACAAAAATCGTGCCGGGGGCAATTTCGTCATTTTTCGCGATAGTGTCGGAATCGGCTAAAATTTCACTTATTGATGGGAAACAAAAATCGCGCCGGGGGCGATTTCGTCATTTTTCACGACGGTGTCGAAATGGGCTCAAATTTGACCGATTGATCGGAAAAAAGTCGCGCCGGGGGCAATTTCGTCATTTTTCGCAACGGTGTTGGAATCGTCTAAAATTTGACTGATTGATGGGAAACAAAATTTTCGCCGGGGGCAATTTCGTCATTTTTCTCGACGGTGTCGTAATCGGCTAAAATTTGACTTATTGAAGGGAAACAAAAATCGCGCCGTGGGCGATTTCGTAATTTTTCGCGACGGTGTCGAAATGGGCTCAAATTTGACCGATTGATCGGAAACAAAAATCGTGCCGGGGTCAATTTCGTCATTTTTCGTGACGGTGTTGGAATCGTCTAAAATTTGACTGATTGAAGGGAAACAAAAATCGCGCCGGGGGCAATTTCGTCATTTGTCGCGAAGGTGTCGGAATCTTTTAAAATTTGACAGATTAATCGGAAACAAAAATCGCGCCGGGGGCAATTTCGTCATTTTTTGCGATAATGTCGAAATCGGCTAAAATTTGACGGATTGATGGGAAACAAAAATTGCGCTGGGGAATTTAGTCATTTTTCGAGACGGTGTCGGAATCGGCTAAAATTTGACCGATTGGTGGGAAACAAAAATCGCGCCGGGGGCAATTTCGTCATTTTTTGCGAAGATGTCGGAATCGACTAAAATTTGACTGATTGATGGAAACAAAAGTTGCACCGGGGGTAATTTCGTCATTTTTCGCGACGGTGCTGGAATCGTCTGAAATTTGACTGATTGATGGGAAACAAAAATCGCGCCGGGAGGCAATTTCGTCATTTTTCGCGACGGTGTCGAAATCGACTAAATTTTGACTGATTGATGGAAACAAAAGTTGCACCGGGGGTAATTTCGTCATTTTTCGCGACGGTGTCGGTATCGGCTCAAATTTGACCGATTGATCCAAAACCAAAATCTAGCCTGGGGCAATTTCGTAATTTTTCGAGACGGTGTCGGAATCGGCTCAAATTTGACAGATTAATCGGAAACAAAAATCGCGCCGGAGGCAATTTCGTCATTTTTCGCGACGGTGTTGGAATCGTCTAAAA
>NW_019238771.1:0-1892 GCF_002742605.1 Olea europaea var. sylvestris | reverse complement strand
TGCCCCTGGTGCGATTTTTCTTTGTTAATTTTTTGTACAGCACTTCTTCAGCCTGACATAATTAATACGAAAATTAATTATTCAGAGGCCCAAACGAAGGAATTTGGCTAATCCCGTGATCCCGGCTCTATGCCCCAAGTCCAATTTCGCGGGCCATGTCCAATCAACCTACCAAAATTCGGCCCATTCCGACACTGTCGCGAAAAATGACAAAATTGCCCCTGGTGAGGTTTTTCTTTGTTAATTTTCTATACAGCACTTCTTCAACCTGACATAATTAATATGGAAATTAATTATTCGTAGGACCAAACGAAGGAATTTGGCTAATCCCGTGATCCCGGCTCTATGCCCCAAGTCCAATTTCGCGGGCCATGTCCAATCAACCTACCAAAATTCGGCCCATTCCGACACTGTCGCGAAAAATGACAAAATTGCCCCTGGTGAGGTTTTTCTTTGTTAATTTTCTGCATAGCACTTCTTCAACCTAACACAATTAATACGGGAATTAATTATTCGGAGGCCCAAACGAAGGAATTTCGCTAAAATCCCATGATTTCGGCTCTGTACCCCGAGTCCAATTTCGTGGCCCGTTTCCAATCAACCTACCAAATTTCGGCCCATTCCGACACCGTCGTGACAAATGACAAAATTGCCCCTCGTGCGGTTTTTCTTTGTTAATTTTCTGCATAGCACTTCTTCAACCTAACACAATTAATACGGGAATTAATTATTCGGAGGCCCAAACGAAGGAATTTGGCTAAAATCCCGTGAACCCTGATCTGTGCCCCGAGTCCAATTTCACGGGCTGTTTGCAATCAACCTACCAAATTTCGGCCCATTCCGACATCGTCGCGACAAATAACAAAATTTCCCCTGGTGTGATTTTTCTTTGTTAATTTTCTGTACAGCACTTCTTCAGCCTGACACAATTAATACGAAAATAAATTATTCGGAGGCCCAAACGAAGGAATTTGGCTAAAATCCCGTGATCCCGGCTCTATGCCCCGAGTCCAATTTCGCGGGCCATGTCCAATCAACGTACCAAATTTCGGCCCATTCCGACACTGTCGCGACAAATGACAAAATTGCCCTTGGTGAGGTTTTTCTTTGTTAATTTTCTATACAGCACTTCTTCAACCTGACATAATTAATATGGAAATTAATTATTCGTAGGACCAAACGAAGGAATTTGGCTAAAATCCCGTGATCCTGGGTTTGTGCCCCGAGTCCAATTTCTTGGGCCGCTTCCAATCAACCTACCAAATTTTGGCCCATTCTGACATCGTCACGACAAATGGTAAAATATTCCCTGGTGCGATTTTTCTTTGTTAATTTTCTGTACAGCACTTCTTCAACCTGACACAATTAATACAAAATTAATTATTCGGAGGCCCAAACGAAGGAATTTCCCTAAAATCCCATGATCTCGGTTCTGTGCCCCGAGTCCAATTTCGTGGGCTGTTTCCAATCAACCTACCAAATTTCGGCCCATTCCGACACCGTCGTGACAAATTACAAAATTGCCTCTTGTGCGGTTTTTCTTTGTTAATTTTCTGCATAGCACTTCTTCAACCTAACACAATTAATACGGGAATTAATTATTTGGAGGCCCAAACGAAGGAATTTGGCTAAAATCCCGTGATCCCTGATTTGTGCCCCGAGTCCAATTTCACGGGCTGTTTCCAATCAACCTACCAAATTTCGGCCCATTCCGACATCGTCGCGACAAATAACAAAATTGCCCCTGGTGCGATTTTTCTTTGTTAATTTTCTATACAGCACTTCTTCAGCCTGACACAATTAATACGAAAATTAATTATTCGGAGGCCCAAACGAATGAATTTGGCTAAAATCCCGTGACCCCGGCTCTATGCCCCGAGTCCAATTTCGCG
>NW_019238770.1:0-1892 GCF_002742605.1 Olea europaea var. sylvestris | reverse complement strand
TTTTTTTTTTTTTATATGTATGGCAGCTTATGTTTCTTTTTCGTTTTTGTTCTTTTTTATTTTTTGCAGGTATTTGTTGTGGCAGTACTTGCTATCTTTCCTCTTGTGCCTAAGAATCTGTCAATACGGGCATACCGGCTTTCCCTCATAGGGACTGCTTGTTCTTCTCTATATTCTTTGTATTCAACATATGGGGTAACTCTTCTTTTTATAGTTTTTTAATGAATTGTTGGTGCATGGATTTATTTTTTACAGCATCAATGTACTAGTAATTGATAATTATTTGCAGAAACCTAGAGCATGGAATATGCAGGCTTTGCAAGTTTGGTTTCAATCAGTGGTGGTTACCAAAGATTTTATCTACTCCATCTATTGCCTTACATTTGTCTCCTCACATCTGTGCCTCAAATGTTTGTATTACTGCAGTTCTGCTTTATTAGTTTCTTTGCCTTATATTGTTAATCTATTCTGGGCTTTTACTGTCCATTGCACATAATTTGCTGATGTTTGATATTGGCAGTCGCTCTAATTCCCATTTTGGGTTGGGCCCTTGAGCATGTTGCAAAGTTTCTGAGGCGCAACTTTAGCAGATCCACTTTGTATAGGTAAAGAAGTACGGATTTCTTACATCTATGGTACAATGTTGTATGTTGGTCATTTATTTCACATCCTTCGTGGGAAGATGGCCATGAAAAAGGATTAAGTAATTTAGAGAAAAAGAATTATTTAGATGCATTATTTGAATAGTGAGGTTTTATGAAGAAATGATAATGATGGTTATCGTTATTGTTCAAATTCTAGCTGCAGAAAATGAAGTCTGAAACACTCCTCTTTCCCTGTCTTTTAGTAAAAGCTATATCAGATGGGTGTGATGTTGCTTCCTGGAATTGTGAATTCACGAATAAAAGCTCAATTTTCGGGTCAAATTTGTAATTCATGCTGTAAATTTGTATATTGCGAACATCATTGCTGCTGTGATTATGATGTTCAAAATGATACCATATATACATCTGAAACAATGGTGTGAAGCAGAAAAATTGAGCGCTCAAATATACACTAGTAAGCACAAATAAATGTGACCTATAAGCTGGCTCGGGCACTTGGTAAAGAGAAAAGGAGATGGAGTGGGAGAAATTGAGATAAAATTGCGTAAACCAACTGGAAATTATTTCTGAAGATGTAGTTTTTATTAATATTCTTTTCGTCATAGACAGGTAGGGTGATGCTGTATTACTTCTTTCTTGGATGCCTGCAGGAAATATTTGGAAGAGGCATGTGTTTGGGTTGATTCAAATGCTACAACCCTTGGCATTCTATCCTCACAAGCAGAGATTGGAGTTGGGTTCCTTCTGATTTTCTCTCTCTTCTCGTAAGTACCTCTTCTCAGTTCCCACATTTATTCATTTCTGTACTCAATCATCAACCATTTATAATTCAAGAAAAAGAAGTTTGTGTAATTGTTTTAAGATATCATCTTCCTTGACCTATATTTCAAAATGCAGGTGGCAGCGCAATATTATACAGACATTTATGTACTGGCAGGTGCGTGTCGCTTCTCTGATTTTAAAATATGAAAAACTTTACATTTTCACGTGACATTATTTCGTGGCCTTAGAAATATGCAGTGAGAGTGAAAGTGAAGCTGCCCTTTGTTTTCTACCTAGATTATTGAGTCTGTTGTGCAGTTTATACTTTATGGCTCATTCGAGATATTTGGCTCGGTTCTTGTATGATTTTCATATCCTTCAAGAGTTATTACAAATTTTAGGCTTGTTCTTTGATCTGAAAATAGCTGTTCAAGATTGGAAATTATAAAATCTGGTGTCATGGTTCTGGCCATTTATAACCTGTTGAGTAGATATATGATTTTTGTTGTCATTGAGCCATTTTGT
>NW_019238769.1:123672-126567 GCF_002742605.1 Olea europaea var. sylvestris | reverse complement strand
GAAAATCTTTAGACAAGTGAGCCAACATTACTATAGTGAGCAAAACTTTAACTTGGACTATTAAGAAGTGTCGTCAAAATAAAAATTTATCGTTTAAAAGAGATTTCGACACCTTATAAGAAGTTTAAAACAAGTGCACATAACTTTACCATCGTGACCAAAGCTTTAATTAAATTCTTAGGAAGGATTGTAGCGATGCAATAATATAACTCAAACTATTTTTCGGTTTTACAAGGAATTTTTTCTTTTAAAACCAGGCACAAGATTTATTTTTATTATTTTTTCAGTCGCGACAAGTTTTGTTCATTGGCGTGTTTTCAATAAAATTTGAATAAAATTTCACCTAAATTTTATTCATTGGCGCGTTTCCAATGAAATTTGACTAAAATTTCATGAGTTTTGTTCATTGGCACGTTTTTCATCAAATTTGACTAAAATTTTATCTAAATTCTATTTATTGGTGGGTTTCTAATCAAATTGGAATAAAATTTTATCTGAGTTTTTAATTGGCACGTCTCCAATCAAATCTAAATAAATTTTATATGGGTTATGTTCATTGGCTCGTTTCAAATTAAATTTGACTAAAATTTTATTTGAATTTTGTTCATTGGCATGTTTCTAATCAAATTTGACTAAATTTTCAGTTGAATTTTGTTCATTAATGCGTTTACATACAAATTTGATTAAAATTTCACCATTATTTTGTTCATAGGCACGTTTCCAATTAGATTTGACTAAAATTTCAACGAGATAATGTTCATTGACGCGTTTTCAATCAAATTTGACTATAATTTCATCTAAGTTTTGTTCATTGGCGTGGTTTCAATCAAATTTGTTTAAANCATTGACGCGTTTTCAATCAAATTTGACTATAATTTCATCTAAGTTTTGTTCATTGGCGTGGTTTCAATCAAATTTGTTTAAAGTTTCATTTAAGTTTTGTTTAGTAGCTTGTTTTCAATCGAATTTGATTAAAATTCCGCATGGATTTTACTCATTAGCGCATTTTCAATCAACTTGGACTAAAATTTCATCTGAGTTTTGTTAATTGGCATGTTTCCAATCAAATCTATATAAGATTTCTTATGGGTTTTGTTCATTAACTCATTTTTAGTCAAATTTTACTAAAATTTCATTCGAGTTTCGTTCGTTGAACGTTTCCAATCAAAATTGACAAAAATTTCACCTGAATTTTACTTATTGGCATGTTTCCAATCGAATTGGACTAAAATTTTATTCGATTTTTGTTCATTGGCACATTTCAAATCAAATCTAAATAAAATTTCATCTGAATTTTGTTCATTGGCATGTTTCCAATCAAATTTAACAAAGAATTCATCTGAGTTTTGCTCATTGCATGTTTCCAATCAAAGTAGAATAAATTTTCAGTTAAGTTTAGTTCATTGGCGCATTTTCAATCAAATTTGACTAAAATTTCACATGTATTTTGTTCATTGGTGCATTTTCAATCAACTTAGAGTAAAATTTCACTTCAATTTCATTCATTGACACATTTCCAGTCAAAGTTAAATAAAATTTCATCCGGGCTTTGTTCATTGGCGCATTTTCAATCAAATTTGACTAAAATTTCACCCGAATTTTGCTCATTGGCGCATTTTCAATCAAACTGGATTAAAATTTGATTGAGTTTTGTTCATTGGCACATTTTCAATCGAATCTAAATAAAATTTCATATGGATTTTGCTCATTGGCACGTTTTCAGTCAAATTTAAAAAAAGTTTCGTCTGAGTTTTGTTCGTTGTCAAGTTTCCAATCAAATTTGATTAAAATTTCATCTGAGTTTTGTTAATTGGCACGTTTTCAATAAATTTGAGTAAAATTTCAGCCGTATTTTGTTCATTGGCTTGTTTCCAATCAAATTTGTCTAAACTTTTAGCTGAGTTTTGTTCATTGGCACCTTTCCAATAAAATTTGACTACAATTTCTTTTAAGGTTTTTTCATTGGCCCGTTTCCAATCAAATTTGATTAAAATTTCACCAAGTTTTGTTCATTGGTGCATTTTCAATCGAATTTGACTAAAATTTCATCTTAATTTTGTTCATTGCTACATTTCCAATCAAATTTGAGTAAAATTTTTGTTGGACTTTGTTTATTAGCACGTAGCACGTTTTCAATTAAATTTGACTACAATGTCATTTGATTTTTGTTCATTGGGGCGTTTCTAATCAAACGACTAAAATTTCATCTGGATTTTTGTTCATTGTAGCATTTTCAATCAAATTTGACTAAAATTTCTCATGGATTTCATTTATTGGTGGATTTTCAATAAAATTTGACAAAAATTTCGACTGAATTTTGTTCATTAGCGCGTTTCCATTTAAATTTGTCCACAATTTCATCCGATTTTTTCATTAGTGTGTTTCCAATCATATTTGCCTAAAATTTCATCTACATTTTGTTCATTGGCTCGTTTTCAATCAAATTTGATTAAAATTTCGTCTGAGTTTTGCTCGTTGGCGTGTTTCCAATCAAGTTTGATTAAAATTTCATCTAAGTTTTGTTTATTGCAGCATTTTCAATCAAATTTGACTAAAAGTAAAGTTTCATCCGAGTTTTGTTAATTGGCATATTTCTAATCAAATTTGATTAAAATTTCATCTGTGTTTTGTTTATTGCATCGTTTTCAATCAAATTTGACAAAAATTTCATGAGTTTTGTTCATTGGCACGTTTCTAATCAAATTTGATTAAAATTTCATCTGTGTTTTGTTTATTGCATCGTTTTCAATCAAATTTGACAAAAATTTCATGAGTTTTGTTCATTGGCACGTTTCTAATCAAATTTGACAACAAAAATCATCTTAGTTTTGATCATTGGCACGTTTCCAATCAAATTAGAATAAATTTTCAGTTGAGTTTTGTACATTAGCATGT
>NW_019238769.1:121398-122564 GCF_002742605.1 Olea europaea var. sylvestris | reverse complement strand
TTTCAGCTTGATTTTGTTCATTGATGCGTTTCCAATAAAATTTGACTAAACTTTAAGTTGAGCTTTGTTCATTGGCGCATTTCTAATCAAATTTGACTGGAATTTCACTACGTTTCGTGCGTAGGCGTGTTCCTAATCGGGTTTGACTAATTCATCTGAATTTTGTTCATTGTCTCGTTTCCAATCAAATTTGAATAAAATTTCAACTGGATTTTGTTCATTGGTGCGTTTCTAGTTAAATTTGACTACAATTTCATTTGAGTTTTGTTCATTGGCACATTTCCAATCAAATTTGACTAAAATTTCACCTAAGTTTCGTTCATTGCTCGCTTCCAATCAAATTTGACTAAAATTTCATCGAGGTTTCATTCATTAGTGCATTTTCAATCAAATTTGACTAAAATTTCATCGGGGTTTTGTTTATTTGAGGGTTTTCAATGAAATTTGGATAAAATTTCGGCTGAATTTTGTTCATTAGCGCCTTTCGATTTAAATTTGCCCACAATTTCATCTGATTTTTTTCATTGGTGCATTTCTAATCAAATTTGACTAAAATTTCATCTATATTTTCTTAATTGGCGCGTTTTCAATCAGATTTCACTAAAATTTCGTCTAATTTTGTCCATTAGCACATTTCTAATCAAATTTAACTAGAATTTCACCAAGTTTTGTTCATAGGTACGTTCCCAATCGGATTTGACTAAAATTTAACTTGAATTTTGTTCATTAGTGCTTTTTCTTCCGATCAAATTTGATTAAAATTTCACTTGAGTTTTGTTCATTGCTTGTTTCCAATCAAATTTGACTAAAATTTCACCTTAGTTTCGTTCATTGGCATGTTTCCAATCAAATTTGACTAATATTTCATCTCTGTTTTGTTCATTGGTGCACTTTCATTCTAATATGACTAAAATTTCACTTGCGTTTCATTTATTGGCAAGTTTTCAATAAAATTTGAATAAAACTTTGGCTGAATTTTGTTCATTGGCGCGTTTCCATTGAAATTTGTCTACAATTTCATCTAATTTTTTTCATTGGTGCATTTTCAATTAAATTTGACTATAATTTCATCTATATTTTGATCATTGGCACGTTTTCAATCAAATTTGACTAAAATTTCGTCTGAGTTTTGTTCATTTGTGTGTTTCCAATTAAATTTGATTAAA
>NW_019238769.1:109547-115965 GCF_002742605.1 Olea europaea var. sylvestris | reverse complement strand
CTCGCTTTCCAAATCTCAAAACTCCCTTCCAATGTGAAAATTTTAGAAATACTTTATCTCCAACTATGAATTCCAGATCTTTTCTGTGCCTATCTGCATAAGTTTTCTATCTATCTTGTGTTGATTTCAACTTTTCTCTGATCAATTTCTCATTTTCTGAAGTCATTTGAACCAATTTAGGGCCTACTAACTTCCTCTTACCAGCTTCATCCCAGCAGACTAGTGTTCTACACTTTCTACCATATAAAGCTTCAAAAGGAGCCATTTCTATATTGGAGTGGTAACTGTTATTGTAAGAAAACTCCGTCAATGACAAATGTGAATCCCAACTACCTCTGAACTCTAAAACACAAGCCCTCAACGTATCCTCAAGAGTTTGTATGGTCCTCTCCAACTGACCATCTATCCGAGGATGAAAGCTGTATTGAAATGTAGTTTGGTACCCATGGTTTCCTATAAACTAGGCAAGAATTTAGATGTAAAATGAAGGTCTCTATCTGATACAATAGATAACGGAGTACTATATAAGCTCACTATCTCATCCACATACAACTTTACCAACTTATTTAAAGTATAAATGGCTTTGATCGGCAAAAACCTAGTAAACTTGGTCAAACAATCCACAATAACCAAAACATCATCATGACCATTCTGGGTACAAGAAAGACCAAATAAAAAGTCTGTGGTAATGTGCTCCCATTTCCATTCTGGAATCGACAATGGCTATAAAAGAGTTGCTATTTTTTTTTTACGAATTGCCTTTACCTGCTAGTAGATAAGACATTTGGATACAAAATCTGCTATTTCTCTCTTCATTCTAAGCCACCAGTAATGATCTTTCAATGTATGATACATTTTAATACTGCTTGGATGCATAGCATAAGCAGAACTGTGTGTCTCTTCCAGAATCTCTTTCTTTAATTCAGGAATATTTGGAACACATAACCTATTACCCATAGCCAATGCACCATCATCTCTAATCACACAATCCTTTTTTAGTCCATCATTGACTTCCGCTTTCAATGTTTTCGATGCCGATCTTGTGATTTAGCTTCTTTAACCTTATTAATAAAAGTGGGCCTTACTTGAAAATGAGCTACTATTACCCCAAAAGTAGTAGTGACAACTGAGTATGCAACTTCTTGAACTCACCGATCAAGGAAGCATATTCTGCACTGGATAGAGAGGAAGAATCTGTCTTTCTACTAAAAGTATCTGCAACTATATTAGCTTTCCCTGGATGTTAGTCGATCTTACAATCATAATCCTTTATTGATTCCAACCATCTTCTCTACCTTAGATTCAGTTCCTTCTGATCAAAGACATACTTTAGAATTTTATGGTCGGTAAATATTTGACATTTCTCGTCATAAAGATAGTGCCTCCAAATCTTTAATGCCAACACCACTACAGCTAACTCCAAATCATGAGTTGGGTAATTTATCTCATGCTTCTTCAATCATCTAGAAGCATAAGCTACAACTTTCCCATTCTGCATTAGAACACAACCCAATCCTTGGTATGAAGCATCACTATAAATCACAAACTCTTCACCTAGATATGGAAGAGGTAGTATAGGAACAGAAACTAATCTTCACTTCAACTCCTGAAAACTCTTTTCACATTCTTTAGTCCATACAAACCTGGTGTTCTTTCAAGTCAAACTAGTCAGAGGAAGAGCAATTTTGGAAAAATCCTCTACGAACCGATGATAATAACCTGCTAGCCCAAGAAAACTTCGTACTTCTGTAATATTAGTATGACGTTCCCATTTTATTACTACTTCAATTTTTCTGAGGATCTACATAAATACCTTATGCTGAGATAACATGACCAAGGACTACAACTTTATCTAGCCAAAATTCACATATGCTAAACTTAGCATACAACTGCTTGTCTTACAAAGTCTTTAAAATAATCCTCAAATGCTCAACATGATCTTCACGACTGCGAGAATAGACCAATATATCATCAATAAAAAAATCAAAAATCTCTCTAAATATAGGTGAAGCACCCTATTCATCAAGTCTATAAATGCTGCTAGGGCATTAGTCAACCCAAACAGCATCATCAGAAACTCATAATGGTCATACCGTGACCTAAAAGCAGTTTTCTGCACATCAACGTCCCTAATTTTGAGTTGATGATACCCTAACCATAGATCAACCTTAGAAAATACTATAGCATCTTGAAAGTTGGTCAAACAAATCATCAATACTAGGTAAAGGATACTTATTACGAATAGTCACTTTATTCAGTTGTCTATAGTTAATACACAATCGCATTGTGCCATCTTTCTTCTTCACAAATAAGACCGGTGCTCCCCATGGAGATACGCTAGGTCTAATAAAACTCTTGTCAACTAAATCTTGCAATTGAACTTTCAATTCCTTTAACTCTGCTGGAGCCATTCTGTAAAGTGTATGTGAAATAGGGGTAGTCCCTAGGATCAAGTCAATGGTAAACTCAATTTCTCTATCTAGAGGTAACCCTAGAAGATCTTTAGGAAAAACATCAAGGAAATCTCTTACCACTGGTATATCATCAACTTTCGACTTAGTGATTTGGATGTCAATCACATAAGCCAAATACACAGGACATCCTTTTCTAAGCAATCTCCCAGCATGAAGTGTAGAAATAATATATGAAGGTAATATTCTCTGTTCACCACTAAAAACAATTTCAAGATCTTATGTCCTTCTGAACACCACCTCTTTGCGAAAATAATCAACTGGAGCATGATTTGCAGCTGAGAAATCCATGCCCAATATCACATCAAAATCATGAATATCAAGTGGAATCAAATTAACTTTCAACTTATGGTCATTCACTCTAATCATGCAATCCTTGTACACTCTGTTAGTTAAAAGTAAATCTCCTACTAGAGTAGCTACCACTAAATAATTCTTTAATGGTTCTGACATATGGTTTGCATTAATAGCAAATGCATATGATATAAATGAATGTGAAGCACCAGAATCAATTAAAGAATGAGCATTTTTGCCAAAAATAGATAGCATACTCATGACTACATCCAGGGATTCCTCGGCATCATGATGAGTAACTACAAACACTCTTCCCTGAGTCCTGGGATGTCCTGCCTGATCTTTCTATCTAGAAACACTACTGCCAGCAACATCAAACTGAATAGCACTAGTGGCACCTGCTTTACTTGCCAATGTGTCCTAGTTCTGATTTTGTCTGGAAATATCAACACCTGATTGTAAAGATGTCCCTTGTGATACACGAACTTGCTAAAAACGAATTGGACATTCTTTCCTCATATGCCCAGTTTGACCACAGTGATAACAAACCCCAATGCCCTTAAGGCACTCACCAAGGTAAAATTAACCATAAGACTGACACTGAGGAAACCTGGCAACATTGGAGCTATCACCCTGCCTGAGAGTAAATGATCTCTGGGAAGATCCTTGTGTCTGAAAATGACTACTCCCTAACTACTACACATATCTCTAACTACCATGACATCTGGATTTGAAGCTGCCAGATGTGGAAACACCTAATCTACCTCCTTTGCGATCCCTTCTCGGTGGTCTATGGTCTATTCATTGAGACTCCAGCCCACTGATGACTACCACCAACTCTAGGCCTCATTTGTTGCTGACTGCTTTGTCGTTCTGAAAGACTTTTCTCCACTCACATCGTTGCTTCTACAAGTTTACCAAAATCCTCATACCTTGTTGGATCACCACGGATCTGATTTCTTCTCTCAAGCCTTGTTCAAACCTTGTGTACTTATCAACTTCATCAACTACAAGGGCCGCAGCATACTTTGATACTTCTAGGAACTATTTCTAATATTCTGCCACTGTGGATGTCTATAATAATTTTAAGAATTCATTTTGTTTGTCATTCTTATATGAATGGGGGCAATAATACTCATTAAAATCTTCTTTAAAATCAGCCTACGTGATCACAGAAGGATCGACATGTTTACTCTGTACTAAGCTCCACCAATCATAAGCAACTCCTTTTAACAAGAAGGTTGCCAAACGTAATTTTCGATATTCGAGACAATCTATAACATCAAGTACTCTTTCAATCCTTACCAACCAAGATTTGACTTCTGCTAGATCAGGAGTGTCTATGAACACTTTAGCTCCTAATTTAGTTGCTCGCTCTATGCTATATTCTTTATCAGAACTGCGTAATGCAGAAGCAACAACAGTAGCAATTCTGTCAGCTATAGGATCAAGTTGAGCTACATCCTCCTACCATCGTTGCTTATAAGTTTGATGCACTGATTCTTCAACTCTATCTCTATCAGGAGCAACTTATGGTTGAAGTGACACATCTTGGAGCCTACGAGTCTTATTACCACGAGCTATGACTTCCAACTACAAAATATGTATGATATGATGAGAACACAGTCAAAAATAAATGCAAAGCAAACTAATTCTATGACCATGCTCTAATACCAATTGACACAACCCGTCCCGAATTACCCTAATGGATTCGACACGTGTCGTGCTCCGATGAGGGATACTAGCTAAATGCCGGATCCACCAACAAGGCAACTATGATTTGCTTTGACTGTAACATAATTTTATAAAAATTTGACAAAGTTTCCTCTAAAATATGGACTAAAATCACCTAAATTTTTTTTAACTTTTTCAAACCAATACATATAATTTAAAATAGGGTACATCAGCTCTTCCAAACACAACTATTCAAAATATAGTGCCTTGGAATGAAATTTACACTTCTTTATATACCAGAGGATTCAAAATGCATTACTTATACAATATAATGTAGTAAGCCCATGATATAAACTAAAAAAAGATGCATCTACCCCAAAAACTATGAACGGTATAAATTGACAAAAAGAAACATACAAATAACAACTAAGTGGCTCAATTTGGTAATTCAACGAGCTCTGATACGACTCAACACAGCTATGATCTGATAAGAAAAAGGAAGAAAAAATATATGAGCTTATAACTTAGTGAGTAAATAATTTTGTAAACAAATATACTATTTCCATTTATGCTAACTTTCTAAAAACTGGTTTATGATAAAAATATCATTCACAGTATTTTAAGCTAAATCTTTATTCTTTAAATCAAATAAGCTAAATTCTACATTCTAAAATTTGATAAGTTGTATAATACTGATAAATCACACCAAATGTATCGGTTAGCACCGATAGACATGGCAAAGCTATCCAATTCTGTAATTCTAAAATTCTGGTCATACAAGGGCAGAGCTATTTGGTCATACACCATAGAAACACATTCACAATAGTGCAGAGCGGGTAAAATCACCATAATTGGTCATACAATGTGGAAACACATTCACACCAGTGTAGAACGAGTAAAATCACCTGAGTACTTTTTGGTGGTTTTTAGAAAATAAATTTAAATATGCTATACTATTTAATACTGAAATAATATGTCAATGATATGATTTAACTTAAATGAATTTAACTTTAAAAAACTGTTTATAAATCAACTTTATTCAAAAAATCGCGCTGTCAAATTAACTGTATGAACTAATAAATTTTCTAATTTAATATAATTTTTATAAATACTAATTTTTGAAAAATAAGTTTATATCCACTCACACAATACGAGCTACAGACTAGGTCGGTCGGTAAGCTTTTCAAAAAATCTTCGTCAGCACGTAAAATAGTTGTAAAATAACTAATTTAACCACTATTAAAATCAAGAAACATTTTATCTCTAATGATATAATAATTAACTAAATTTCCCGAGAGTTGTGAAATTTTCCTAAATTTCCTTTAATTAATTTGTAATAATTCTTACTTTCTAATGTTTTCACAACTACACTACATACCCAAATTTACCTTCATCCAAAACATAAAAACAATTTCTTCTTCTATTCTTGTGAAACTTGAATTCTCTCTTGCACCAATTTAATTTACATCTTGCTCATTACATCAATCGTTTCAAGTGTGTATTTCATCAATATTATAATTTCCACTAATTATACCTATTCAAGAACTCAATTAAAAACTCTAGGGTTTACCAAAATTAATATTTCTTACCTTGATATAAAAATCTTTCATAAATCAAAAAGACAGGCTTGAAATCATACTCTTCCCATTAATCTGAAAATTAAACTATCAAATTAACCCAACTACTTAGAAACCTAGAAAGTTTAATATAAATTATACCATAAAACATTTACCTCTTCTTCTCTCTAAGAAATGAACAAATTGAATAATGGAACTCAAGTTTTCTTCACCCCCCCCCTTTTTCTTCTTTCTTTTTCTCTTTTCTTTGCTCTTCTTTATCTTCCTCGTTCTCAATTTTTTCTTCTGCAAGCTGCCGTCCAAGTCTCTCCCTCTCGTGTCTATATATCACAAAACAAACAAGACATTAGTTAATAACTTGCCACTTGTCCTCCAATAACCGAATTTTGCAATCAAGTCCCT
>NW_019238769.1:102546-106244 GCF_002742605.1 Olea europaea var. sylvestris | reverse complement strand
AAAAAAAAAGCCTTTAACATGAAATCTAAAAGTCGATTCATGTTGATATCTTTAATCATTTCTCAATTGAGAATAAAAATATAGTCTCTAGGTCGATTTGGTGTAACTCTAAATTTAAACATACCATCACGACTAGCATTGATGTACAGAAGCAAGTCCCATCATTATGAAAAATTTATCCCACTCAATACATTCACATTGAGTATAACCTTTTTAAAAAATGAGTTTTATCTGTTAGAAACTCATTAGTCTTCCACTTAACTTTGAAGAACCTGAATGTTCTCAATAAACATAATGTCTGAATAGAGGTTTTAACCATATCCCAGATTAGGTTGAAATTCTATACTCCATATATATACTTCCGTCACTTTTCTCAAAATTCCTCTCTTGATTTTCTGAACTAGCT
The DNA here is from genome assembly GCF_002742605.1 of Olea europaea var. sylvestris. NCBI lineage: Eukaryota > Viridiplantae > Streptophyta > Magnoliopsida > Lamiales > Oleaceae > Olea > Olea europaea. The sequence goes on along the minus strand of NW_019238769.1, from coordinate 105,838 downwards.
CTTAGATCCAACTTGGAACCAAGAATCGTTAAAATTAGACAGCTCTTAAATGGCTTCCACTTACATAGATAAGTCCAACTCAGAAATAGATTACTCCCAATTAATAAGAAGTTTGAATCATCTCTTATATATTCAACATAGTTCATCAATACATATAATATCAATTTCAGCGATGTTCTCCAGTCTTTTTCTCCCTTACTGGGAAGAATGTCAAATGTCATATCTTATGACTCAATATCCATCCAAAGATTTCACTTAAGTACCTTTTTGGACTACATGTATACCATCGAGACACATCTTGTTCTTAACAGACTCGTGTTCCCATACTCATTATCGAGAACATATATAGGCAATTAAGAGTCTATGATAACCCACATTCGATTATTTACATGTCCAAACTTATATATTCTAATGTTACCAACATTGATAGAACTCCATTAACTGATATGTTGTAGTTAGGAAAAGCTCTTTCCAAAAGTAAATACGTAAGTTGTACTGCGTATCTCAAACCTTTTCATATTCAGCAATATTTTATTCCTTCAATCCAATACACTTTATAATTATTGGACATTAAGGAATAGTCCATCAAATAAGAATATCTTTCATTACATAGATAGCTGATATCTCACAATAGAGATCCATGTTATCAGATAATTCTCAAAGTCTTCACTTTCACAATCTGATTTTCTACTCGACTTCAGAAAAGTCCAAATTAATACCATATTTACACCTTAAGAAAATCAGTCGCACAATTGAAGTGAGTGAATCCATCTATAAATGTAATGAAAAGTGAAATTTCATCTCTATCTCTCTTAATCAAGGCCCACAAAGAAATTTAGATGGATTTTTCTATTGAAGTTCAGCTCTTATAGCTTTGAATGATAATCTCAACTCAAAATCTCAAATCTTTGTACAAATATCCAGAACCATAATAAACATCACCCATGTGAGTACGAACAGAACTACCACGTATAAGTCCAAGTAAGATACCACTCTTTGAAAAACAATAACTAAGATCAAATTTAGTGAAGTCTTTGATATTATCTTAATATCAAATAGGAGGTCAGTTTCTCCACTTTGCAACACTAAATTGCAGTATCAGTCATAGAAACATCCACTTCATCTTCATTATTTGTATATATCTACTTTGTATCAAGTCAAAGACTCGACAATAGAATAATATACCTTTTGATCTTATATAAAGTGGGTTTCTAACCCTTGAATCCACTATCCACACAAGATAAGATCCAATATGTATAGTGTTGACACGTAAATAATACTAAGAGGAATATATTTAGGCGTAATATCTTTTAACTTAACCACTTTCGAGCTAAGAGATTCAAATCGTATAGTTGAAGCACTTGAACCTTTATAATATTGTTCTACAAAACCACTTATCATTCACTTACTATCTGATAGTTCTTCTTGGTCCCTTCACCAGTCTTCCACATCTATCTTGCATTTGTTTTAATTAGCTCATTCAATGCTTAAGATTCAAAATCTTGTACAAGCTAGAACATTGGTACACAAGCATGTCCTTGAGACTTAGCAACATCAAGTCGCACGTCTTTTAACTCACATAGCAGGTAGTGTCAATAGAGAAAACTGACACTTCAATTTGTAAGTCACAATGACCTTCAAAATTCCATATATTGGGAAGAGACTAGTTTGAGCTTACTACTCATCTAAAATTAATGTGACCAACTAAAGTGTTAACACTACGCTAACCACCAACCAAGTCAAAAAAAGATCATTTATAGCAGAACTTAACAATTTAAATGCTCAAGTACTAAAATTCAAATTTTTCCCGTACTCGACAAAGTTCTGATCTTTATTCTCTAGAGTAATATGACCTACATAAGGTCTTCTATTGCATGGTTGATGCTTTCTAAAGCATCAATCCTTCTAATACATTTAAAATCTTATCATGCCAAATGTTATCGCATTTAGCTTATTACCTTTATTAAGGTTAACTACAATAGATTTTGATGCCATGATCCATTAGATTTTTAAAGACATTTTATTCTCAATCAATGCCCATTTATGTACATCTTTAATTTTGCATTAACGCGAATTAATTTCTACGATAGTTCAACGTTAGGCACAGAGTGGAAAGTTCACTATGTTCCCAATCATCGTCTGCAATCCTATTATTTCACTATCATAAACTTAATTTCATAATACAAAATTCAATGGGTTCTAAGTGAGAATCACATTAATTCTTCCAACTTCAGAACTCCCACTCAGTTGATGAATCAAATAGTTCTTGGTGAGATTTTCTCTAAATCTTCCAATCATCGAACTATCACTCAACTAACAATCAACAAGTCTAAGTAAGAATATCACTAATTCTATTGACCTTAGCATTTATAACAATACACGAGTTAATGTATATAATGTATTTCTATAAATATGCACATTTATCCAATAATATAATTTCATAACGTGCAATTATGACATATGTCATGATTGTCAACCAAGCTTTAATATCTGTTGTAACACAATCCCAACAAATGGAAAGTGACATCAGAATTTTCATATTCTGCTTATCACCAAAAAATGTCCCCAGAAATATTCATGTATTCCACTAGGTTATATTTTAGATCCATCTATTTTAAATTTTAGTAAGCACGTAGTTTTTCAACAAGTCTCATAACTGTTGTTTCTCTAGCTTTCCCTCTAAGGATGCTATAAGTGTGCATAGATCCAATAGTATATGATCAAGCACAAAATTGAAAACAAGTCACAATGGATCACATAACCTAATTAAGACCCATACAACTCATGAACGTATATATGGTATTTTAAATACTTTCGGAGTATTTTTCATTCCAAATATATATATATATATATATATTTTTTTTTTACTATCTGAAAATTAATTTTAATTGCACACAAAAATCAAGATTATTAGAAGGACCAATTTGCAATTTTCAAAATTGAAGTCGGGTCTCGCATGCATCCTCATATGCATGACCAATTTATAATCTTCTAAATTGAATTTCGAATAATCAACTTCCGAAAGAAAATAATTTTTGGACCAACATACAACTTTTCAAATTTGTATTGGAATAAACAACATTCAAAAATGGTTTTGGACCAACATGCAATTTTTCAAATTGCATTTGAAAAACATTCAAAAGTGTGTGACTAACATGCAATTTCTCAAATTGCATTTGGAATATTCAACATTCAAAAAGTGTGGGACCCACATGAAATTTCTCAAATTGCATCCACAATAATTGAGGGACCAATATGCAATTTCCAAAATTTGAATCCCACTCCACGGCAA
>NW_019238769.1:99043-101810 GCF_002742605.1 Olea europaea var. sylvestris | reverse complement strand
GGAAAATCGTAGCATGCTTTGACATGAATTTCTAGTCAACAAACTTTCTTGAAATGATGAATTTCAAGATCTTTGTGTGGTTGAATCACGTTGCCTTCAAATTTCCAAAATTTGTATTTTCTTGTACTCAAATGGTCCAAATCTCGATCACGATGGAAGGATATTATTATCCACAATCTAAGTGCCATTTCTTGTGAGATTTCATGCAAAAAATTTGATTCTAGGGACTTTTCAATTTTATGGTGAATTTACATACGAATTTTTTTTTCTCATGCCACCTTTTTTTGTTCCTTTTTCCATAACTTCTATATATAAGTTTCAAGTGGTTACTTGGGAGATATAGGTTTGAATTCTAAATTCATAACACTCCCTCCAACCCTTCTAAAATCCTGCGGGTTGGGTCACCCCACACCCATTATCCGTATTTTTCAACATGCAGTTTATTTTGATCACAATTATGAGTTCAACAATCTTATTGTTAAATTGAAGAGCTCATATTGAATTGCGTGTTAGAAAAATACTCATGCTAATGACGTTCCTCTGAAAAAAGGTGACAAATTCCACCTTACGAAAATATATTCTCTAATTAATTCATTCCAACTTTTAAAGTAGAGGCATTGAATATAATTAATCTCACTCATTGTTTCCTCAAAGAATTCAAATTAATAATTAAAGTTTATAATACGTTCAGAATTTAAATGTATGTTTGATTATCAATAACATTTAATTCCGTACAGTCTTCACACTAGTAAATGTTACTTGGTCATCTCTAATAAAATTTATTGTTATTATCTTTATTATCAAAGTCTAGATAAACTTTAATACAGATAATATGGACATATAAGAATAAAGTGTGAGACGTTATTAACTAATCGCGGACAATTAAGTTCGATCATTTTATAAATTGAATCTATATGTACAACATAAGTACTTAATTGATTATAATATACGTTTTCAAGGTACATTTTATTATTTGCTCAAATATTAAATATATATTTAAAAATATTTAAATAACATACACTAATATTTATCTGTTCAACATATAAAATCGAATAATTCATTTGGACATATATCCCAATAGATTCGTCGCTTGATTTAATATGCTCCGCCAAAGAAGTGGGTTGTACCGAGTCTCATCCTCCATAGGCAGCCCTCGTATTGACACTTTTTGTTTCTCCTTTCTTGAAAAAATAATTAGAAAAGAACAAGCTTGAGAATTTCATACAGGACGCTGATCATTTGAGTACAGATTAGGTTAGGCATAGATTTACTCATCCAATTTGTTACATTTACCTTCTATAGTGATATAACCAAAAGCTTATATCCACCTTGTTGATTTGTCATGAATGTCAAAGTAATAGCAGCAGCAGCAGCAGCAGTAGTAGTAATAATAGGTATAAAAGCTATGACCAATTAGGCCTTATTGTACCTCCTCTTCTCCAAATATAGATTGCCTTTTTTACTACATCTTACCAAGAACGAGAAATTGATTATCCTAAATCTTATATATGTACTTATAATCTTTTTAAGCTTAGCCAAACATGCTTTAAGCAAAACAACCTACAAAAGAAACTAGTCAAAACATGGCCTCAACTGTAGCCATAGAAGCAGTGGCAAATCTAGCCTTGAGTTTGGATACGGGCTACAATACAAATGTACATGGATTTTTCTTTTAAAAAAATTAATAAAAAAGTAGACATTTTCAGGGGCGAACTGGGGCTATAGCATGGTCGAGCCTGTGCCTGGATCCACCAGTGTATAGAAGGATCTATATAATAAGTAGATTAGAGCATCTCCAATTTGATGTAAAATTGGGTGTAAATTGATATCTTTAAAATCACTTTTGCATCCTCATTTACATTCCGATGTATCTAAATTCAAATTTTGCTCAAATTGGAAGATCTAAATCCACTTTTTACCTCTCATAATGAAAAAAAGATGTAAATTTACATCTGTTTTTACATTTTCTGTTGAAAAATACAATTTTCATTTCAAAAGATGGGGATGAAATGGGGGCTAAGAACTCTTGGGAAGTGACACATGCCTTCTTATGGGAATGTAAGAGAGTTTCACATTACTATTGCAAATCTTCAAGAATTGACACTTCGAGCTAATCTATACAATCTCATCATGACATTGACATCTATCACTTAATTTTCCAGTTGATCTAGGAATTCAAAAAAAAACCATAAAAGATACTGAATCCTAATATTAACTGAGGCACGGTGATCCTATATCCCCATATTTATTTGTTATCATGGAAGAGGTGTTGACTAGGCTAGTGAGAAAAAAATCATAGATGGCTACATAGGTGTTTATTCACATCCCTGAGGTGCACCTTCGGTGTTGCATTTGCTATATGCTAATGATATTGTAATCTTTGCTAATGGAAGTAAAAGATCGATAAAATCTTTAATGGAGACCTTTCAATTATATGAAAAATGGATGGGCCAGGTTATCAATAAAGAGAAGTTAGCTATTTTCTTTGCTAAACATTGTGGGGCATCTCACAAGAATGAGGTTCTTCGATTAAGTTCTTACAGAGAGGGTTTTTTTCTAATAACTTATTTGGGGTGAGAGTGGTGGTAGAAAGATTGACTGCTCGTCATCTACAGCTTTTAGTGGAGAAAATTCAAAAAAAAAAAAGATTACAGGTTGGAAAAGGCAACTTTTATCACAAGAACGCCGTCTTATGTTATTGAGACATGTTTTGTCATGTATGGAAACCCATTTATTATCCGTTCTAAGTGTTCATAAATCAGTGTTT